>NC_086448.1:757731070-757968161 GCF_028390025.1 Pseudophryne corroboree
GCACGCTGTCTGCCGTTATGTGTAAAAAAGGGGGACGCTGTCTACCGTAATGTGTAAAAAGGGGATGCTGTCTGCTGTAATGTGTAAAAAGAGGAATCTGTCCGCCGTAAGTGTAGTGGTGCTACTGTGCGGTGTAATTTGAATAATGGAGACTACTGTGCACCGTTTTATGAATTGGTATTATTTTGTGGCCACACCCCTTCCCCACGAAGCCACGCCACTATGTATTTTTGCGCGCGCCAGCGGCGCGCACTGCCCCTGCTTTGCATGCAGGAGTGGGGCTCCGATGCCGTTTCTTGCACACAGTGCTAAAATGTCTAGTTACGGCACTGTTGCTAGGTATCCACTTCCCTGAGCAGGTCCCCCTCACCAGATCCTCTCCAGGGGTGAGGGGGTGGACTTGGATGGGATGGGGGGGGGGCCCAAGCCATTTTGTCGCACATGGGCCCACCGCTCGCTAGTTCCGCCACTGCTTCCATCCTCATGTGAATCTGAACCACTAGCCATGAACATAGGCCAGGGCCTCAGCCGTTCCTTGCCACTCCGTGTCGTAAATGGCATATTGGCAAGTTTACGCTTCTCCTCAGACGCTTTTAATTTAGATTTTTGGGTCATTTTACTGAACTTTATTTTTTTGGATTTTACATGCTGTCTACCATGACATTGGGCATCGGCCTTGGCAGACGACATTGATGGCATTTCATCATCTCGGCCATGACTAGTGGCAGCAGCTTCAGCACGAGGTGGAAGTGGATCTTGATCTTTCCCTATTTTACCCTCCACATTTTTGCTCTCCATTTTTTAATTTGTGGAATTATATGCCAGTAATATATCAATAGCAATGGCCTACTGTACTGTCTGTACTACTACTGCTGGTCACCAAAATGCTGCACTGTCCTACTATATACTGCTCACAACAATGCAGCACAGATATGGATAGTATACTTGACACAGAGCTACAAGATACAGCAATGGCCTACTGTACTGTACTACTGTATATGTATACTGGTGGTCACCACAATGCTGCACTGTCTTACTATATACTGCTCACAACAACAATGCAGCATAGATATGGATAGTATACGTGACACAGAGCTGCAAGATACAGCAATGGACTACTGTATTGTACAACTATATACTGTTGGTCACCAAAATGCTGCACTGTCCTACTATATATATACTGCTCACAACAATGCAGCACTGATATGGATACTTGAAGTGACACAGAGCTGCAAGATACAGCAATAGCCTACTGTACTGTACTACTATACTGGTGGTCACCAAAATGCTGCACTGTACTATATATATATACTGGTCACACAACAATGCAGCAGATATTGAGCACTGATGATCAGGATACTGTCTAGAACTGAGTCTGACACGGAGCTGCAAGATACAGCAATGGCCTACTGTACTGTACTACTACTATAATTATATACTGGTGGTCCCCACAATGCAGCACACTGAGCACAGATATTTGCAGCACACTGAGCACAGATACGGAGCTTTTCAGGGAGAGAACGCAGCCACGTCCTCTCCGTTCAATCTCCAATGCACGAGTGAAAATGGCGGCGACGCGCAGCTCTTTATATAGAATACGAATCTCGCGAGAATCCGACAGCGGGATGATTATGTTCAGCCGCGTTCGGGTTAACCGAGCAAGGCGGGAAGATCCGAGGCTGCCTCGGACCCGTGTAAAATAGGTGAAGTTCGGGGGGGAGTTCGGATCTCAACGAACCGAACCCGCTCATCTCTAATTAATTCTGTCACGCGTTCACATAATGGTATCTTTAGAACGCCCCAGGAAACAGCTGTCCAGTCTAATGTACGGTTCAAAAAGCTGATGTTTAATATTAAAAGATGATGGGGGTAATTCCAAGTTGATTGCAGCAGGAATTCTGTTAGCAATTGGGCAAAACCATGTGCACTGCAGGGGAGGCAGATTTAACATTTGCAGAGAGAGTTAGATTTGGGTGTGGTGTGTTCAATCTGCAATCTAATTTGCAGTGTTAAAATAAAGCAGCCAGTATTTACCCTGCACAGAAACAAAATAACCCACCCAAATCTAACCTCTCTGCAAATGTTATATCTGCCTCCCCTGCAGTGCACATGGTTTTGCCCAACTGCTAAAAAATTTCCTGCTGCGATCAACTTGGAATGACCACCGATATACAGTAAAATCACGACGTTTGCAGCACAGCAAGAACAACACTGGGAGTCTGGTGCGGAAGCTGATCTCCAGGGCCGGATTAACAATGGGGCGGATGGAGCTGCTGCTCCAGGCCCACACTACAAATAGGCCCACAGCATCTCCATTGCTCAATGCTGCAGTAGACAGGAAAACATTTTTTCCTTCTACTGCAGCATTCTAGGCCCCCCACTGCCGCTCTTCCTACCCTCCACCGCCATAGAGTTGGTGCAAATACCGACCGGCGCTACAGGTATAAAGGTTCTGACTACAACGGCAGCGCAGTGGTAGTCTTCCCTGCGCTGCAAACTTACAGAGAGATTTGCCTCGGCACCTTCTCCGCGCCGCAGACGTCACAGCATGTGACGTCACAAAGGCGCCGCCCCGCCGCCGCACTCAGACTCCACAGCTACACAGCAGTGCCAGCACTGGAAGCCGCTCTCTTGTAGGAAGCCTTGGATGGATGCAGCATATTGTCTGACGCTCCTCAGTAGTGAGGTGAGAAGTCAGATGCTTCAAGGGCTGCCTGGCTGCTGCTGTAGCAGCTATACACTATAAATATAATAATTATATAAATATATTGAATTATGTATATACAGTACCACCTTGCAGGTTTGGCACTCTTAATGATATGCATCTGCACAGTATTTATATAGATATGTATATACCCTATACAGTGCGCGTGTGTGTGTATATATATATATATATATATATATATATATATATAGATATTCTATATGGATATAAGTTTTATATATATATATATATATATATATATGTAGGTAGATAAAGATTTTATATATATATATATATATATATATATATATATATATGTATGTATCACACATTCGCCACTACAAAGTGCTCTGCAGCTCCAGAATAATGCTGGACAGCTCAAAGGGCCTAATTCAGACTTGATCGTGTTGTGCGGAATCGGAAAGCAGACGATTATCGAATGACTGCGCAATGCGCAGGCCAAACAGCAAAAAAATCCTGCGTCTTTTTTGATCGTTAGGCGTACGCAGGTTTATTGACAGGAAGCCGGCGTTTGTGGGTGGTAACTGACCGTTTTCTGTGACTGTCAGGAAAAATGCAGGCGTTCCCAAGCATTTTCAGGGCGAGTGTGTGACGTGAGCTCTGGCCCGATCAGCCTGGGTTTTGTTTTTTCACTGTAGGAGTAAATCCTGGGCTGCGCACAGACTGCACAGACTGGAAAAATCATTTGATGGTGAGTGAGTTGCGAATGGATTTGCAGCTGACCGGCGTTTGTACGGTGTACGCAGACTTGGACAGGGCGGATTTTCACTTTGGCTGGGCGGTGACTGTGCGATCGCAGCCCTCTGCAAATTTGCAGAGGAGCAATCAGGTCTGAATTAGGCCCTATGCTAGGCAGCACTTCTACGTTAACATTTCTGGGTCACGGAGGATCCTGTCATCAGGATGTTGTGTGTATGGAGTAAAAAATGAAAGACGGCGATATAATGTAAGACAGAGCTTTCTTTTATTTTTCAATCCTTACACACAGTGCTGCCCAGCATTATGTTGACATGTTTTTTTGCATACTATGGGGTATATTCAATAACTGTCGGAAGCTGCCGTCTTGTCGGAAAGACGGCAGCTTCTGTCAGTTTTAGGTCGGAAGGGGTTCCGACCTATTCATTAGGGCCCCGTTTATTCCGACAAGTTGGGAAACCCGACTTATCGGAATGCTGTCGGAATGCACGCTGAAGCCGCCGATCAGTGTGCATTGTTGGAAGAGGGGCCAAACCCGACAGGTTTTAGCCCCGTTTCCGACAAACTCAATCCGACTTGAAAACAAGTCGGATTGTGGTGAGGAGACGGGAAGCGGTGCAGCGGGCTACGGGGATCGGGGATGAGAGGTACCTTGACGGCCGTCCCCGGCCAGGCACCTCTCTCCTTGCAGCGCCTCCCCCCGCTGCTACAGACATCACCCTCCGCTGGCCGCCGCTGGAAGCTCCCACCGCCGCATGCAGCCGCCCAGCTCCCCTCGCAGACATCCAGCTTCCCCCGCTGCCACAGACATCATCCTCCGCCGGCCACCGCTGGAAGCTCCCACCACCGCACGCAGCCGCCCAGCTCCCCTCGCAGACATCCAGCTTCCCCCTCTGCCACAGACATCATCCTCCGCCGGCCACCGCTGGAAGCTCCCACCACCGCACGCAGCCGCCCAGCTCCCCTCGCAGACATCCAGGTCCCCCCGCCGCCCGCAGCAGCCCAGCTCCCCCCACCGCTGCTGTCAGTGCACCCGGCAGCCGCTGACAGCAGCGGCAGCACAGGACCCCGGGTACGGCCAAATCTAATAGTCGGATTTAGCCGTACATTGAATAGGGGTTGTCGTGTCCATTCCGACAACTGCATGTCGGAATGAACCCGACTCTTATTGAATATAACCCTATATCTATAAAAAGATCTGAAGCGCCATATATGTATTGGATTTCTACCTTTATCATTGTGGGTGGGGAGGGGAAACATATATATATATATATATATATATATATATACTGCTCAAAAAAATAAAGGGAACACTAAAATAACACATCCTAGATCTGAATGAATGAAATATTGAATGTGCTGACAACGAAATCACACAAAAATTGTCAATGGAAATCAAATTTATATATATATATATATATATATATATACTGTGGGGCAAAAAAGTATTTGGACAGCCACCGATTGTGCAAGTTGACCCACTTAAAAAGACGACAGAGGTCTGTAATTTTCATCATATGTACACTTCAACTGTGAGAGACAGAATCTGGAAAAAAAACAGGAAATCACATTGTATGATTTTTAAACAATTTATTTGTATATTCATGTGGAAAATAAATATTTGGACAATCAAAAAGTTTAACTCAATACTTTGTAATATAACCTTGGTTGGCAATTACAGAGGTCAAACGTTTCCTATAGTTCTTGACCAGGGGGGTCATTCCGAGTTGTTCGCTCGTTAGTTTTTTTCGCTACGGAGCGATTAGTCGCAAACTGCGCATGCGCAATGTTCGCAGTGCGCCTACGCCAAGTAAATTAGCACAACAGTTTGGAATTTTACTCACGGCCTAACGAAGATTTTTCATCGTTCTGGTGATCGGAGTGTGATTGACAGGAAGTGGGTGTTTCTGGGCGGAAACTGGCCGTTTTAAGGGAGTGTGCCGAAAAACGCTAGCGTTTCTGGGAAAAACGCGGGAGTGTCTGAAGAAACGGGGGAGTGTCTGGCCGAACGCTGGATGTGTTTGTGACGTCAAACCAGGAACGAAACTGACTGGACTGATCGCAGTGTAGTAGTAAGTCTGGAGCTACTCAGAAACTGCTAAGAAATTTCTATTCGCAATTCTGCTAATCTTTCGTTCGCAATTCTGCTATGCTAAGATACACTCTTAACATGTGTGCTAAAAGCAGCTAGCGAGCGAACAACTCGGAATGAGGGCCCAGGTTTGCACACACTGTAGCAGGTATTTTGGCCCACTCTTCCATGCAGATCTTCTCTAGATCTGTCATGTTTTGGGGCTGTCGCCGGGCAACACGAACTTACAACTCCCTCCACAGATTTTTTATTGGGTTGAGGTCTGGAGACTGGCTAGGCCCTCCAGGACCTTGAAATGCTACTTATGGAGCCACTCGTTAGTTGTTTGGGGTCATTGTCATGCTGGAAGACCCAGCCACGTTCCATCTTCAATGCTCTTACTGAGGGAAGGAGGTTTTTGCCCAAAATCTCATGATACATGGTCCCATTCATCCTCTCCTTAATACGGATCAGTCGTCCTGTCCCCTTTTCAGAAAAGCAGCCCCAAAGCATGATGTTTCCACCCCCATGCTTCACAGTGGGTATGGTGTTCTTGGGATGCCATTCATCATTCTTCTCCCCAGGGCCGGTGCTAGGGTGTTCGGCGCCCCCCTGCAAACTATAAATTTGCGCCCTCCCATATTCCTTTGGCGCACGCCGGGAAAAGGGTGTGGTCTCACAAGTAAGGGGCATAGCCACACAATAGTACCCCCATTCAAAATTACGCCACAATGTAGCACAATCTTATTCATCTTATACGTAATGCCCCACCCGTAGTAGTAGCGGCCTTATATGTAATGCCCCCCAGTAGTAGTAGCGTCCTTATACATATTGCACCCCCAGTAGTATTAGCATCCTTATGCGTAATGCCCCCCCAGTAGTATTAGCATCCTTATGCATAATGCCCCCCAGTAGTAGTAGCATCCTTATGCATAATGCCCCCCAGTAGTTGTAGCATCCTTATACATAATGCCCCCCCAGTAGTAGTAGCATCCTTATACATAATGCCCCCCAGTAGTAGTAGCATCCTTATGCATAATGCCCCCCAATAGTAGTAGCATCCTTATACATAATGCCCCCCCAGTAGTAGTAGCATCCTTATACATAATGCCCCCCCAGTAGTAGTAGCGTCCTTATACGTAGTGCACCCCCAGTAGAAGAAGCGTCCTTATACGTAATTCCCCCTAGTAGTAGTAGCGTCCTTATACGTAATGCCCCCTCAAGTTGTAGTAGCGTCCTTATACGTAATGCACCCCCAGTAGTAGTAGCATCCTTATGCGTAATGCCCCCTCCAGTTGTAGTAGCGTCCTTATACGTAGTGCACCCCCAGTAGTAGAAGCGTCCTTATACGTAATTCCCCCTAGTAGTAGTAGTGTCCTTATACGTAATGCCCCCTCCAGTTGTAGTAGCGTCCTTATACGTAATGCACCCACAGTAGTAGTAGCATCCTTATGCGTAATGCCCCCCCAGTAGTAGTAGCATCCTTATACATAATGCCCCCCCAGTAGTAGTAGCGTCCTTATACGTAGTGCACCCCCAGTAGTAGAAGCGTCCTTATACGTAATTCCCCCTAGTAGTAGTAGCGTCCTTATACGTAATGCCCCCTCCAGTTGTAGTAGCGTCCTTATAAGTAGTGCACCCCCAGTAGTAGAAGCGTCTTTATACGTAATGCGCCCCCAGTAGTAGTACCGTCCTTATACATAATGCCCCCCCAGTAGTAGCGTCCTTATACGTAATGCCCTCCCCCAGTAGTAGTATTGTTATACGTAATGCCGCCCCAGTAATAGTAGCGTCCTATACATAATGCCCCCAAGTAGTAGTATCGTCCTTATACGTAATGACCCCCCAGTAGTAGCGTCATTACACGTAATGGCACCCATTAGTAGCGTCGTTACACGTAATGGCCCCCATTAGTAGCGTTGTTACACGTAATGCCTTCCCCTATAGTAGTAGAATCCTTATACGTAATGACCCCCCAGTAGTAGCGTCGTTACACGTAATGGCCCCCATTAGTAGCGTCGTTACACGTAATGCCCCCATTAGTAGCGTCCTTATGCGTAATGACCCCCCAGTAGTAGCGTCGTTACACGTAATGCCCCCATTAGTAGTGTCCTTATACGTAATGACCCCCCAGTAGTAGCGTTGTTACACGTAATGGCCCCCATTAGTAGCGTCGTTACACGTAATGCCCTCCCTGTAGTAGTAGCGTCCTTATACGTAATGACCCCCCAGTAGTAGCGTTGTTACACGTAATGGCCCCCATTAGTAGCGTTGTTACACGTAATGCCCCCATTAGTAGCGTCCTTATACGTAATGCCCCCATTAGTAGCGTCGTTACACGTAATGCCCCCATTAGTAGCGTCCTTATACGTAATGACCCCCCAGTAGTAGCGTCGTTACACATAATGCCCCCCTTGTAGTAGTAGCGTCCTTAAAGCACACATAAACGCACACACACACACACACACACACACACACACACACACACACACACACACACACACACACACACACACACACACATTTCACTCTCACACTTCACTTACCTAAGCCAGTCTCCCTACACTACAGCAGCCTGGTCCATATAGCTCCGCCCCTTCTGTCCAGTTTAGCCCCGCCCCCTTCCGTCCGCTTAGCTCCGCCCCCTTCTGTCCCGTACACAGCGCTGTCCTGGGGAGGGGAGGGAGGGGGATTTTCATGCTACAAGCGGCGCTGCCAGTGCCTGTCATACAGTGACAGGCACAGCAGCAGCAGCAGGGGAGTCAGGACGGCGCAGCAGGGAAGGAATGCAGAGCAGGGGGAGCGCCTCTCCGTTCCAGCGCCTCCCTGCACTGCATCTCTTCGCTGAGCGGGTAGCGCCGGGCCTGCTTCTCCCTCCAAACACGGCGAGTGGAGTTTATACCAAAAAGTTCGATATTGCTCTCATCTGACCACATTACATTCTCCCAATCCTCCTCTGGATCATCCAGATGGTCACTGGCAAACTTTAGACGGGCCTGGACATGTGCTGGCTTAAGCAGGGGGACCTTTCGAGCTCTGCAGGATTTCAATCCATGACGACGTAGTGTGTTACTAATGGTAACCTTTGTGACTGTGGTCCCAGCTCTCTTGAGGTCATTGACCAGATCCCTCTGTGTAGTTCTGGGCTGATTCCTCATCGTTCTCAAGATCATTGATACCCCACGAGGTGAGATCTTGCATGGAGCCCCAAATCGAGGGAGATTGTCAGTGATCTTGTATTTCTTCCATTTTTTTATAATTGCGCCAGCAGTTGATCTCTTCTCACCAAGCTGCTTGCCTATTGTCGAGTAGCTCATCCAAGCCTTGTGCAGCTCTACAATTTTGTCCCTGGTGTCCTTAGACATCTCTCTGCAGGGACGTGTAGTCAGGGGAGGCAGGGGAGGCAGTGCCTCCCCTGTCATTAATGAGTAAAATAATACAAAGAAGATACTTATGACACGTAAGTATCTTCTTTATTATTTTACTCATCATTACAGTGTGAATAATTAGTTTGGGAGGCACCGATCGTGGTGCCTCCCGTAGTGATTGAGAAAAGATATGGGAGCAGGGAGCGGGCGCGGGCGGGGCCTAGCAATGGGCAGGAAAAGCCCATTGAAATTGCATGGGAAAGCGGCACCATTAGAGGCGCCGCTTTCCTACAGGGACGTGCTTTCAACCTATGAAAGCACGCCCCTGTGAGTGAGGCCACAGTGATTGGCCAGCGGATCCGTCACTGGATCCGCTGTCAATCAATGTGTGGGCGTCGGTGGCGGCAGAGGTGCGGGATGCGGCGGGCCGGGCGGCGGAGGTGCTGGCGGTGGAGATGCGGGCGGCGGTAGCGGCAGTATGGACAGTTCAGCAGAGTTTGGCAGCGGAAGCAGTACCCATTTCATTTTTGAAATTCAAGATGGCCGCCGCGAGCCAATCATGGCTCGCCGCGTCATCGCCCCACCCCCTCCGCTGACTTGTCAGCGCGAGGCAGCGGCTGTCAGTCCGACGGCGGAGGAGGAGCTGAGAAGAGCTCCTGAAGACCGAAGACGCCGTGGAAGTCCTGGATGGGCGGCGGCTATGCAAAAGAGCTTAGCAGTCGCCGCCCACCAGGTGAAGACGCTGGAAGTCCTGGGAAGGCGGCGGCCATGCAAAAGAGCTTAAAGGCCGCCGCCTCCCAGGTGAAGACGCCGGAGGAAGATGCCAGAAGCCCTGGGGAGGTGGCGTCCCCCCCAGGTGAAGACGCCAGAAGCCCTAGGAAGGCGGCGGCCACGCAAAAGAGCTTAAAGGCCGCCGCCCCCAGGTGAAGACCCTGTTTAATAAAGGTTTTTTTAAAGTACGTGTAGTGTGTTTTTTTATATATTTTCTTTACAGGTGGACTACAGGTGCCAGCGGGCCCTTTATGTTCGGGCATGCTGGCACTTGTGGTTCTCCAAGTGCCACCATGCTGGGGCTGGCTTGCTGGGACCTGTAGGCCACCTGTAAAGAACAATATTACTATTTTTTACAGGTGGACTACAGGTGCCAGTGGGCCATTTATGTCCGGGCATGCTGGCACTTGTGGTTCTCCAAGTGCCAGCATGCTGGGGCTGGCTTGCTGGGACCTGTAGGCCACCTGTAAAGAACAGTATTAGCATACAATGAACCCCGCACCCACCGCCACCAGGGATGCGGGGCATAGCACTGGGCTATCAGCCCAGTGCTGGTTATTGCTCGGGAGGGGGGACCCCATTTTCTTTTTTTGGGGGCCCCACTTACCGAGGAATACCAGCCCTGGGCTGACTGGTTTGGGGGGGGGTTTAATGGCATGGCAGGGGGACCCCACACTGAGTGTCTCCCCTGCTATGGCATTACCCCCCCTAGCTGGTTCTGCCTGGTTCTTTCCCGGGGGGGGGGGGGGGGGGTTAGCTGCAGTGCCTCCCCAGCCCCTGACCTCACTGCACGTCACGTCACGCGTGGCTGAGTGACGTAGATGCTGTGACGTCATCCTCCGGAATCAGAGCCGGTGGTGGGACATGCCGTGGATCAGAAGACGTTATCGGCTAAGTCGCGGTGGAAACACCTTGCTGTTGAATTTTAACCTTAATGTATGTAATCAAATGCTACAAGTAAAAGTTGTTACTTTCCATATAATCAAGAGTGCGCTCTCCGTTTTTTGACAGTCTTTACCATTACTCCAGTGGCTTGGAGGGGATTTGAAGCTGCACTCAATTTGGAATTAAAACTCTGAATAATAACAGATCCTGTTGCGCTATACTGAACATTCTGGAGGATATATATATATATATATATATATATATATATACAGTATATATATTCATGTATGTTTGGATACTGCTGGTGGCAGAGCCTGAAATTAGGAGGTAGCCTGCAATGTTATTAATAAAAGCACAATATTCATGGTTCATGAGATCTCACAGATATCTGCAGAATACTAATTAGCACTGCAGATCGCAGTCCCCATTATTATTAATGGGAACTACAACCTAACCCCTATGTATTAAAGTCATAAAAGTGAACCGAGTGAGGTCACGTTAGTTTACACCAGGGGTGGGGAACCTTTTTTCTACCGAGGGCCATTTGGATATTTATAAAATCCTTCGGGGGCCATACAAAAATTCTCAACTTAAAAAATGACCCTGCCCCCCAGCAGGACGTGATACACATATGCCCCCAATAGTGCAGTGCCAGATCCACAATTGCCCCCACAGTGCCAGGTATACAAATGCCCCTCACAGTGCCAGGTATACAAATGCCCCCACAGTGCCAAGTATACAAATGCCCCTCACAGTGCCAGGTATACAGATGCCCCTCACAGTGCCAGGTATACAGATGCCCCACACAGTGCCAGGTATACAGATGCCCCTCACAGTGCCAGATATACAAATGCCCCCACAGTGCCAAGTATACAAATGCCCCTCACAGTGCCAGGTGTACAAATGCCCCTCACAGTGCCAGGTATACAGATGTCCCCACAGTGCCAGGTATACAGATGCCCCTCACAGTGCCAGATATACAAATGCCTCTCACAGTGCCAGGTATACAGATGTCCCCACAGTGCCAGGTATACAGATGCCCCCACAGTGCCAGGTATACAAATGCCCCCACAGTGCCAGGTATACAGATGACCCCACAGTGCCAGGTATACAGATGCCCCCACAGTGCCAGGTATACAAATGCTCCTCACAGTGCCAGGTATACAGATGCCCCCACAGTGCCAGTTATACAGATGCCCCCCACAGTGCCAGGTATACAAATGCCCCCCACAGTGCCAGGTATACAGATGCCCCCACAGTGCCAGGTATACAAATGCCCCCCACAGTGTCAGGTATACAGATGCCCTCCACAGTGCCAGGTATACAAATGCCCTCCACAGTGCCAGGTATACAGATGCCCCCACAGTGCCCCCCCCCCCTTCCGTGATACTTACCGCTCCTTTCGGCGGGACACGGAGGAGAGCGCGGCTATGTTGGGCGGCGGCGTGTAGGACTTGAAACCAGCCGCCGGTTCGAGAGCCAATCAGAACTCGCGGACCGGCAGCCGCGGCTCCTGATTGACTTCCGGTCCGCGAGCTCTGATTGGCTCACGAACCGGCGGCTGGTTTCAAGTTCTACACGCCGCCGCCGCGCTCTCCTCCCTGTCCTGACACTGACAGCTGAGACACACTGCCGCCGGACTGAGCGGCGGCATGTCTCACTGGGAGAAGCGGGTGGGCCGGAGCAAACGGCTTCGCGGGCCTTATACGGCCCGCGGGCCGGAGGTTCCCCACCCCTGGTTTACACCATCTTCAGATGGGATACATATGATATCCTGGCTGTTGGGATGCCGGCTGTCAAAATACAGACAGCAGCTTCCCAATGTTTAAAATCCTGACACCTAGGTAAAGCTAAACCTAACCCTGATGTCTAACATCTTAACCATAACCCCCGGTCCCCTCAGCCTAACTCTAACCTTCCCACCCCGCAGCCTAAACCTAACCCCTCCCTCCATCCCTAACCCTCCCCAGGGGTGCATAACCCTAACCTCCCCACCCCTGCAGCCTAACCCTAACCCCTCCCTCCCCCGCAGCATATCCCTAACCCTCCCCAGGGGTGCATAACCCTAACCTCCCCACCCCTGCAGCCTAACCCTAACACCCCCCCACAGACTAAACCTAACATCCCTTGCCCCGTGGCTTACCAGTGAGGATTAGCAGCGGCTGGTTGATTAGGATTCCGGCTTTCAGTATCCTGGCATTGTGATCCATGTCAGGATGCATTCCGAACAGTGCCGGGATGCCGGCGTCAGCATTCTGACTGCCGGGATGTCGATTGCTGGTATCCTGATTGCATTCTTTTCAGATGGTGTATCATGCTTTAAGCCTATGGCGGCATAGTTGCAGGAGAAAGATCTTTTGATCTCCCTCTCTTAGCCTCCATCTCGCCCCAGCCACGATTCTAGAAACTGATATTGTGCACATACGCAATGCCAGATTCACTGGTGGAGTTTTTCACACACGTGAACAGCTTCTCCAAAATACCTGAGGAGTAGCCCTGCAGGAACAGCGACATCAGGGGCAAATGCAGGATCCCTGGAGGGGGGTTTCCAAATGCAGTCCACAGTCTCCCGCTCAGCGGAACACTGGAGCAAGAGCTGGAGTCTGGGGGAGCAGCAGAAGAACCTAGTACCAATCCTAGACATATATGTACACATTGGTCTTTTTATATACTGGATAATGTGTGGAATACAATATCAATATTTAACACTATAGATGGTCTATAGTATTTTCTGTATCAAACATATTTAACTAATAAAAATAAAATAAATGGTCAGGAAAAGTCAAACATCCCATAATAACTAACTAACTAAATAAATAAATAAATACACAAATAGCAGATAGAGCTGCACTTTCTAAGCTCACATACTTCCACCTGATGGTAGGGCTCCTCTCTCTACTTCCTGGCAGCTACTCTCTGGTACAGTGCACCGACTGAGGGCACAGATCCACACATACGGCAAACTTGGTAGAAAAAGCTGCTCCCACTGGGCATGTGCAGCAGCTCCACTTTGTCCCTTAAATTGCATGTTGTGGCAGCAGCTCTAGTAATCATATTTTATTCTGTTGCTATTGTGGTCATAATCTGAGCGGCTGGCCTAGAGGAGGGGGGTTTCCAGACAACCGGAGACCCCCCACCCCAGTGTTTTGCCTATGAGTGACAGGTACAAAGTGTGTATACTTAATAATAGTTTGTACAGTTAATGTATTTTTTTATTCAGTGATCAATTATATAACAGGTGGTGTATGCTAAACATAAAGAGGGGAGGAAGATTGAGGTAATTGAAGGTAGGTGGGTAGCAATGTCATCCATGGTGCTAGCGACACCCCACAGCACAGACCACACCCCCATATCAATTGCCACACCCCACCATGCTGGTCACACCCCCTGTGGCAACACACAATAGGCCCATCCTGAATTTCAGCTCCAGGCCCATGAGGACTTTAATCTGGCACTGCTGATCTCCACTTGCGGTTAAATTCCGGCTGCAGTCATGGACAGTGTATAGATGATATGCACCGCTCACTCGATCACTACTGAAGTTCGGTGCTTGATACTGGGGAACATCACTCACAGCACTGGATGGTGGATTTGTTTCTGTGGAGAGAAAAAACTTACCTGCCCGAATTTCCAAGTATCATATACCTTTTTCTTGCTAATACCAGGCACAAAACGTTAATCTGTCTGAGAACGCGAGATATGCTCAGAAATAAAAGTGTTCCAGAATATCGCATACGGGTGTTAATCCTGCACATATACTTTTATTGAGGCACCAAAGCCAATTTGTCCGATAATGTGAGATACGCTCAGAGATAAAAGAGTCCAAGATTGACATATACGGGTATAGACCCCATACATATACATCCACTGAAGATACGTCCCTGATGAAGTCTCTATGATACGAAACGCGTCGGGTATGCTATCTTGTTCTGAAGTGACCTCCAATCTACAAATATTGGAAGGAGGATATCACGAAAGAAGCTTTTATGTATCTGTGCAAATATCAGACCCTCATTGTATATGTATAAGAGCTGATAGAGTGAAAACATCCCACACTTATATGAACACTGTTGATGCTCATATGTTTTATTATTCATCAAATTTTTAAATAAAATATATGTTTTAGAACTGATTGTTCATTTTATGAAGTTTAAAAAGGCTATGTCAAAGATTTCTATGCAATTAGAATAGGGAACCTATACTAATTCCTTAGGGCGCCATTTACACTACTGTTTTGTATATTGGCTATCCCGGCTTTGTCTAACAGAGAGCTTAAGTGTAAGAGAGCAGCCCACTAGTCCATTCTGTTTAATTAATACACTAAACCTAAAGCGCAACAGGGGAGTGTGCGATCTATATATATATATATATATATATATATATATAGTCAGTGCAGGAATGGTGGCACTCGCGGGTCTTTGTAGTTCAAAGGAAAAACGGACACACTGGTCTCAAGCTTAGATCAACGTTTCGTTAATTTAATAACGTCATCAGGATGCATAATACAAATACACACAACAATATATAGCCACTTACCACACCTCGTGAGTCCCCGCCAGCGTCCGCGGCGCCGGGTCCACTAACGACGCCCCTCGACATCACGCACTTCCCGTGCGTCTGGCCGCTTCGGACGGTAGCTAGGCAACATGACAACACACATAGTGAGGGGAATCGAGCAGGCGTAGTCACAGACACTGACTTAGCTAAAATCCACATTATAGAAAAATGTCTTAAAATCTCGGACACTGTCTCAGAGATCTAACTAGTAACCATGTATCCAAACACATATAAAGATATATCAGGGAGCTAGATAGTGTATACTGTATCAAAAAAAAGAAACATACTATCCAGTTTATGTCTCAGAGATATGCCCGCAAATGCAGGTCCATGCTCAATAGTATAATAATGGAACATCGATATAACAATCAGACAGACAGGTACTAGAGACAAGAATACTGGCATTGCAGAATAGCCACTAATATCGCTGTGACAAGTAAAGTACAAAAAATGATTAAAGAAAGCAATTTAAAGGTAAATGTTCATTGAGGCCTCTCGGGGCAATGGTATTCAGACGATGGATCCATCGAGATTCCATTTGTAACAAAGTTTTGCCTCTGTCACCTCCACGTAATCGTTTGGGTACTGTATCTATGATCTTGTACCTTAATGTGGCTAGACCATGATTGAGTGCCTTGAAGTGTCGGGCAACGGGTTGGTTGATCCCACTTTTGCCCCCTTCCAGGGCCTGTCGGATAGAGGACCTGTGGAGTGCCATACGCTCTTTGAACTGTCTTGTGGTCTTCCCCACATAGAGAAGACCACAAGGACAGCGTATGATGTAGACTACATGAGTGCTACTACAGGTCAGTATATGGCGTATGGTTATTCGCTCCCCCGAATGTGGGTGGGCGAACGAATCCACATATTCCATAAAACTGCATGTCGTGCAACCGGTGCAGCGGTAGCAGCCCGGTTTCCTAGATAAAAAGGTACTAGGACCACTTGTCGTGCAGGCGGATATATCATTCTTCACAAGCCAGTCTTTTAAGTTCTTGTTGCGGGTATAGCTTGACATGAGTTTCGACTTTCTTAACATATGTAGTTCTGGATCGGAGGTCACTACTGGCCATAGGTTCTTGACAACCTTCGCAATTGCTGGACTAGCAGAGTTATATTGCTGCACAAAAGGTATAATGTCTAGCTTCTTCTGTTTATTGTTGTCTTTCATTGGAACCAAAGTTCTGGAACGTGGAATGGCCAGCGCTTTCTTCTTTGCCTCTATCAAATCATGATACTTGTATCCTCTCTTTATGAATTGTCGAATCATAATGTCAACTTCTTTAATGGTGTTATCCATGTCATCTGAAATCCGGTGTATCCGGAGAAATTGGGAGTATGGAAGTCCCTTCTTAGTAGAACCCAGATGCTGACTGTCGCCACGCAGAATGGTATTGCGATCCGTATTTTTCTTATATAAGGCAGTATGCACCCTGCCGTCCTTAAGCGATAGCTGGACATCCAGGTAGTTGACACACTCGGTACTCATGTTGTACGTAAATTTGATAGTACTCTCAGTAGAATTGATCCTTTCCATAAGTTCACTAAATTCGACATCAGTGCCCAGCCAAATAAGGAGAAGATCGTCGATATAGCGTACAAAGAAAGCTATCTTCTCAGTGATCTCCCTTTCACTAAAGAATGCCTGTCGCTCAACTTTAAACATATAACTATTGGCGAAGGCTGGTGCCACGCAAGATCCCATGGCACAGCCCCGTTTTTGTACAAACCAACGTGAATCAAATAAGAAGTAATTCCTTTTTAATGTTAATTCCAGAAGTTTAATGAAGAATGTTATTTCTGGGCCCCTGTAGATGGAACTAGATGAGATTAATTCTGTCACAGCTTCCAGGCCGCCTGTATGAGGGATATTGGTGTATAGGCTTACAATGTCCAAAGTGCATAAATATGCATTGGGAGGGAGCGCTGGTAGATTCTGTAAGAGTATTATTAGTGAGGTCGTATCTTTGAGGTATGTACTTTGGGCCTGAACTACTGGTTGGAGAAAGGCATCCAAATATTGGGATATCTTATAGAATATCGACTCTCTAGCCGATATAATCGGACGACCCGGGGGAGCAGAGATGAGCGGGTTCGGTTCCTCGAGATCCGAACCACCCCGAACTTCACCCATTTTACATGGTTCCGAGGCAGCCTCGGATCTTCCCGCCTTGCTCGGTTAACCCGAACGAGGCCGAACGTCATCATCCCGCTGTCGGATTCTCGCGAGATTCGTATTCTATATAAAGAGCCGCGCGTCACCGCCATTTTCACTCGTGCATTGGAGATTGAATGGAGAGGACGTGGCTGCGTTCTCTCCCTGAAAAGCTCCGTAATCTGTGCTCAGTGTGCTGCAAATATCTGTGCTCAGTGTGCTGCAAATATCTGTGCTCAGTGTGCTTAAAATATCTACGTTCTCAGCCTGAAAACGCTCCATATCTGTGCTCAGTGTGCTGCAAATATCTGTGCTCAGTGTGCTTTATTGTGGGGACTGGGGACCACCAGTATATAATTAATTATACTTACAGTAGTACAGTACAGTACAGTAGGCCATTGCTGTATCTTGCAGCTCTGTGTCACTGCAAGTATCCATTCCATATCTGTGCAGCATTTTTGTGAGCAGTATATATAGTATTACAGTGCAGCATTTTGGTGACCCAACAGTATATAGTTGTGTACAGTAGGCCATTGCTGTATCTTGCAGCTCTGTGTCACTGCAAGTATCCATCCTTCCAGTGATTTGGACCAATAATACCATTGATTAGAATGAATAATTCCAGTGATTTTGTCATTTTCTTCCAGTGATTTGGACCAATAATACCATTGATTAGAACAAATAATTTCTGTGATTTTGTCATTTTCTTCCAGTGATTTGGACCAATAATACCATTGATTGGAATGAATAATTCCAGTGATTTTGTCATTTTCTTCCAGTGATTTGGACCAATAATACCATTGATTAGAAAGAATAATTCCAGTGATTTTGTCATTTTCTTCCAGTGATTTGGACCAATAATACCATTGATTAGAAAGAATAATTCCAGTGATTTTGTCATTTTCTTCCAGTGATTTGGACCAATAATACCATTGATTAGAACGAATAATTCCTGTGGTATTGAGGTGTTTGTGTCGCTTAGCTTAGCCGTCCAGCGACCACAGTGCACCTCTTTTTCTCTTTTCTTTGCATCATGTGCTGTTTAGGGCCAATTTTTTTAAGTGCCAACCTGTCTGACACTGCAGTGCCACTCCTAGATGGGCCAGGTGTTTGTGCCGCCCTCTTGGGTCGCTTTGCTTAGTCATCCAGCGACCTCTGTGCAAATTTTAGGACTAAAAATAGTATTGTGAGGTGTGAGGTGTTCAGAATAGACTGGAAATGAGTGGAAATTGTGGTTATTGAGGTTAATAATATTATAGGATCAAAATACCCCCAAATTCTATTATTTAAGCTGTTTTTGAGGGTTTGTTTTTTTTTAAAACACCCGAATCCAAAACACACCCGAATCCGACAAAAAATGTTCAGGGAGGTTTTGCCAAAACGCGTCCGAACCCAAAACACGGGCGCGGAACCGGATCCAAAACCAAAACACAAAACCCGAAAAATTTCCGGTGCACATCTCTAATATATATATATATATATATATATATAAATGCTGACACAGCACACACACACATTCACACAGCAGCTTCTTTGTTTGTAGCGAACATCCCCCTCCCATATTCCAGCCTTCATTTTGACGGGCTTATGACTAGTTATTTTATATTTATACTAGATATTGTCCCCAATGCTGACTGTCTCTCTCTTTATCGCTCTCGCTTTCTTCCTGTCTCTCTCTTTCTTCCTGTCTCTCTCTTTCTTCTTATCTCTCTCGTTCGTCCTGTCTCTCTTCAGCCCCACCCCATCTTTTTCTCCTCCAATTTCTCCCGCTCTCAAGCTGGGTACCCACTAAATGATTTTTTCAAATGATTTGTCCGAATCCAACGTATTGGAGCGTCAAATCGGTCAAATCATCCAGTGTGTATGTCCCCGCGGTCATCAGCGACGTCTTCTGGCCGGCATTACATGCAGCTCAATCTGAGGATATCATCAACAACAGCATACTCCTGGATGTGGCCACTGACGATATCTTAGTGTGTATACTCAGGGCCGGCTCTACCATTAGGCAGCTTTAGGCAGCTGCCTAGGGGCACCAGCTCCTGGAGGGCGCCACTGAATTCATCTAGCAAAAAACTGAAGGATGTCTCTTTATGCGGCCTCCGCCTTTTACACTGCGCTGGCTGCTGCTGCGGGTCTAATCAGGTGCAGCTACCACTATCAGGCTGTACCACATAATGCCTCAGCGCTTCCTCTGTGCCGACATGAGTAACATCAAGTCATGTGAAGGCACATAGGAGGCGGATGTAACTATGGCTCCCGAGGGGCACCCCCACGGCTGCTCCTCATAGCCCTGCTGCACCTTCTGCAGGGGGGTTGCAGGTTAGGGGGCACCGGGTTGAAGCTTTGCCTAGGGTGCATAGAGACCTTGAACCGGCCCTGTGTATACTATATCGTTTTTGTCCGGGAGTTCAAGGGAAATTGTTGCTTCGTTTACTTGTCGTCTAATTTGTACCCAGCTTTACACCTTCTCATATGTGTAATACTTTTATCAGCACTTTATTTTATTATATAGAAGATTATCTTTAGCATTTAGCTTTTTATTCTTTTCATCTTTTCTAATGTACTCTTTGGGACGGCTTTGCTTTTTCTTCTGTACAGACTGATTTTATGATTATATGGCTCATTCCAAAAAATCCTGCATTAGTCTATGGAGTTTATCTGTCATTTTACAAATATTTATATAGTAATTCTGATACACACAGTTATAGATAAACAGTAACCAACAATTATTGGTTACAATTATTTGTATTAATAACTAATGCAAGAATTATTTGGACTTATTGAACTGTTTCCCATTCATTTGGTTGTTTTTAACTATTTTATAATTTTAGCTTGACTTCATATGTGGCCCCTACAACTGTTACTTACAGTTGTATTTTTATTGTTATTATGATGGTATCTACAGTATTATGGACCTTATTCAGGTTTATTTCAAACCCAAAAAGTTAGCAATTGGGCAAAACTATGGGGGTCATTCCGAGTTGATTGCTCGCTAGCTGTTCTTACGAGCCGTGCACACGCTATGCCGCCGCCCACTGGGAGTGTATTTTAGCTTAGCAGAAGTGCGAACGTTTTTATCGCATAGCTCCTGCAAAAATATTTAGTGTAGTTTCAGAGTAGCTCAAAACCTACTCAGCGCTTGCGATCACTTCAGACTATTCAGTTCCGGATTTGACGTCACACACCCGCCCAGCGTTCGCCCAGCCACGCCTGTGTTTTCCCTGGCACGCCTGCGTTTTTCCGAACACTCCCTGAAAACGGTCAGTTGCCACCCAGAAACGCCCACTTCATGTCAATCACTCTGCGGCAACCAGTGCGACTGAAATGCTTCGCTAGACCCTGTACAAATCTGCATCGTTCGTTGTGCCCGTATGTCGCGCGTGCGCTTTGCGCCGCATACGCATGCACAGAACTCCAATTTTTTAGCATGATCGCTGCGCTGCGAACAAATGCAGCTAGCGAACAACTCGGAATGACCCCCCATGTGCAGTGCAGGTGGGGAAGATGTAACATGTGCAAAGAGAGTTAGATTTGGGAGGGGTGTGTTCAAACTGTAAATCTAAATTGCAGTGTAAAAATAAAGCAGCCAGTATTTACCCTGCATAGAAACAAAATAACCCATCCAAATCTAACTCTCTCTGCACATTACACGTTACATCTGCCCCAACTGCAGTGCAGCATGGTTTTGCTCAGTTGCTAACTTTCTTGGTTTGCTAACAACTCTGAATATCCCCCTGTATGATTAATCATTTTGAGTATTTTCATGTCCTTGTTTTTTCATAAATGACAACAAATACAGCATCACTTTCCATCCAGTCATTCTGTATGGTTACCGGAACAGTGATTGACATTATTACCTCACAAGCACTAGGATTGTGGGTTCGCTCCCTACCAGTCCCTGTCTGTGCAGAGTGTGTACGTTCTCTCCATGTTTGTATGTGTAAGTGTTAGAGAAGTGACTGATGTTAATGACTTTAAATAGCAACTGATTGTGACTAATACCACTTTTCCACTTGTAGCACGGGTCGCAGCCGGGAGCCTGACACGGCTGCGACCCGTGCTACAGCCCCCTTCTACACTAGCTCCACCAACCCGGCATATTGCCGGGTTGGTGACGCTGATGCTGACGCGGCAGGGGCGGCGCTGGGAGATCACATGATCTCCCAGTGCCGCCCTTCCATTCGCTGTGAACGGGAGCCGTGTCGCCACGACAGGGCTTCCGTTTACACTACACAGCTTACCGGGTTGAACACGTGTTCAACCCGGCACGCTACCTGGGTAGGATTCCCGGATCACTTGATCCGGGAATTTGCAGGGGGGGCCGTTTCCACTAGGGAAAAACACGGGTAAATGCGCGCCCCCGCGCATTTACCCGTGTTTTTAGAGCTAGTGGAAAAGGGGAATTAGGGGTCTATTTACTAAGTCTTGTATGGAGATAAATCAAACGGAAATAAGGTACCAGACAATCAACACCTAACTGCCATGTCACAGGCTGGGTCGATTGGCTGGTACTTTATCTCCAGCAACTTTATCTCCATCCAAGGCTTAAGGGGGGTACACACGGAGCGATAATCTAAGCAATCTGACTAGATTGCTTAGATTTTAAGCATGATCGATCCGTGTGTAGCCCCAACAGCGATAGCGATGCCCAGCCCCATGCATCGCTATCGCTGGTGCTAGATTGGCCTGCAGGCCAATCTAGCAGGTCGCTCACTTCACCCGCTGGATGAAATGAGCTCCCCCCCCCCCCCCCCCCCCGTCTCCCCCTGCACGCTCAGCACACATCGCGCAGTGCTGAGCGGGGGGAAGAGATGTGTGCTGTGCTGAGTGGAGCGCTCAGCACACATCTCTCCCCAAATCGCCCCGTGAATATGGCCCCTTAGTAAATAGACCCCTAGGGGCCTAATTCAGATCTGATCGCAGCAGCAAATTTGTTAGCAGTTGGGCAAAACCATGTGCACTGCAGGGGGGGAAGATACAACATGTGCAGAGCGAGTTAGATTTGGGTGGGGTGTGTTCAAACTGAAATCTAAAGTGCAATGTAAAAATAAAGCAGCCAGTATTTACCCTGCACAGAAACAAAATAAGCCACCCAAATCTAACTCTCTCTGCACATGTTACATCTGCCCCACCTGCAGTGCACATGTTTTAGCCCAACTGCTAACAAATTTGCTGCTGTGATCAGATCTGAATTACCCCCTAAGATTGTCTCCTCCCACTTTGCAAATATGTAAAGTTCTTTGAGTACTATTGGTATAAAGGCACTATCTATCTATCTATCTATCTATCTATCTATCTATCTATCTATCTATCTATCTATCTATCAGGGCTGTAACTAGGTGTGTGCCAGAGGTGCCTTGCCCACAGCGCATATGCACTGTGGGTGCACCTTCTGGCAGCACCACCAGCGCAGCCGCTCTCTCTCAATCAAAGACGGCCATCTCCCCTGCCTGCCGCTGCAGCGCCGATTTGTGGTATGCGCTCAGCTCCTCTGCTGCTGAGCACACCCACTACACAAGCATCGGATGCTCCACCCTCCCCTGCCATGTCTCTAGGCCAGATACTGCAGTACCTACCAATCACGCCCTGTTGTTTCCGTCTATGCTGCTTACTTCCAACTCCCGTCCATAGGACCAATCACACCCCCTTTACTCCATTAGCCGCCTCTGTCTTCCCCTTAGCCCGCCTCCTTCTACCCCTCTACATTGCTCCCTCCTGTCTGTCTGACCAGGTCCGCCCCCTTCTTCTCCTCAGCCCACTTTCTTCCATTGTACCTTGCTCTCTCCCGACCAGTGTGGTCAAGCCTGCCTCCTACTTCAAATAATGATATTTCTACACACAGAAAATCAAAATCAGGCGCTATATACTTTAAAAAGATCACAATACTGCACTATACTTAATAATATTGTTGTTTGCTGCTCTTATAGAGTTTTCTGACAAACCTGTGCAAAATTAAATTTGTCCATAGTATGGGAAGATAAAGAGAGCGCATGTATTCTTACAAATGTACAATTTATTTAATCACATAAAAACAATTGTTTCCTATTCACAATGATACATTGTAAAAAATATTTGATTTATTATTTCTTGCCACTAAGAATTGAAATTTGTCTTCTATATTTCTCTCCGTGATGCCGAGGTATATGTCATATATTATAAGTTATTTTGGATTGTAATTGTCTTATATTTATTATGATAAATTTAGTATACTAATGTGATTTTATGAATACTTATAAACATGTGTTTATCGTTTGCATTTTAAAACTACACGCTGGAGCTCATTTAAATATACTCACCTGTTTGTGATTCTGTAATTAATGTGATGAACAACGTCCATTGGTTGTGAGGAGTTTAAATACTGCATTATCCCTCTTTGGGGATTACTTTCTGAGGAAACCGGCATATCCCCTACGTCGGAGAAACGCGTCAAAGGGAATTCAGCCGCATGAGTTGTAGCTCTGACAGGTTGCATTGGTCACAGATACAGCTGTCACGCTGATCACTTACACCGCCGACAATCATCTAGCCGCGTCCTCCCTCCCTGGGACTTGTAATCCATCTGCCGCCGCTCCCGCTACTGCTATACCACCTAGAAGCATTGTACATGCCAACAACAGACTTCAATAAGCGGTGAGCAACGCTGCTATTAGGCAGCCGGGGAGGTCGTAGCACAACGCAGGCTTACAGAGGACATCACTAACCTCTTGGCGGCTATACATATAAGAGCCCTGTACAAATTACGTGGAAAGGAATAACAGGACTGTGGGGCAGATGTATTAACCTGGAGAAGGCATAAGGAAGTGATAAACCAGTGATATGTGCAAGGTGATAAAGGCACCAGCCAATCAGATCCTAACTGTTAATTTACATATTGGAGCTGGTTGGCTGGTGCCTTTATGACTTTGCACATATCACTGGTTTATCACTTCCTTTTGCCTTCTCCAGGTTAATATATCTGCCCCTCAGTGAGGCCACATTGTTTCATCATAAAGTTACCTGCACCCAGTAATTAAGTGGAACTTTCAATTTCATTTTTGAATGTACTAATGATGTTCAAGATGGGATTATAATCCTCCCTATAACAGTTGCAGTTAATTTGTATACATCTCATCACCTAGTGACTACCTGCTGGTGCAGTTGTAATTATTTTTTACAATGTATCATTGTGAATAGGAAACAATTGTTTTTATGTGATTAAATAAATTGTATTTTTTTAATCATACATGTCTCCTACTTCCACTGCACGCTGCTGCCCTCAGTCTGGTCTGATGCTCCGCTGGGGAGAGGACTCACAGGGAGTTCATGTACAGTAGATTAGAGAGGCATTGAGATGTTTTCATTTTATTGTGAGTCATGTAATGCAGTGTAGTGTGTGGTATGGGGGGTTATAGTGTAGGTATGTAGTGCGGCACGTAGGGGAGTATAGTGTAGTTATGTAGTGTGTCGTATAGGGCAGGGCTGTAACTAGGTGTGTGCCAGCAGTGCCTGGGTGCCCAGGACTGCCAGCAACACACGCAGGGCCGCAACCACCGCCGCTCTGCTGCCGTAATGTGTAAAAAGGGGGACTCTGCTGCCGTAATGTGTAAAAAGGGGGATTCTGCTGCAGTAATCTGTAAAAAAAGGGGGGATTCTGCTGCCGTAATGGGTAAAAACGGGGACTCTGCAGCAGTAATATGTAAAAAAGAGAGACTCTGCTGCCGTAATGTGTAAAAGGAAGACTCTGCTGCTGTAATGTGTAAAAAGGGGGACTCTGCTGCCATAATATGTAAAAATGGGGATTCTGCTGCCGTAATGTGTAAAAAGGGATTCTGCTGCCGTAATGTGTAAAAAAGGGGGATTCTGCTGACGTAATGTGTACTAAGGGGGATTCTGCTGCCGTAATGTGTAAAAAGGGGGACTTTGCCTGCCGTAATGTGTTAAAAAGGGAGATTCTGCTGCTGTAATGTGTAAAAAAAAAAAAGGGGGACTCTGCTGCCGTAATGTGTAAAAAGGGGGATTCTGCTGCCGTAATATGTAAAAAAAAAAAAGGGGGGGGGGGCGCCGATGCTGTTTCTTGCACACAGCACTAAAATGTCTAGTTATGGCACTGCTTGCTATCTATCTATCTATCTATCTATCTATCTATCTCTCCCAAAGTTGAAGATAAACATGATGCCATCATGTTAGATTTTGGTGACAGTTGGGGGTAAATGTATTAGAGTACGAGAAGCCTTAGGTGCGGGAGGTTTTGCCTTGTAAATGATACGTGCATTCTCACACAACTCCTGCACCTCTGGCTTCTCACACCCTAATACATTTACCTCTTGGTATGAACTCTGATCCACCCACCAGTATTAGCGATGCTGCTTAAAGGGAATTCCGAGCATAAAACAGATCTTCAGTCACCAAAACAAGTTGTTTCCCATGTTTACGCATCCGGTACCACCCCATGATGAAAACAAAGACACTCCTGAGAATCACCCAATAACAACATTATCCACACCAAACCAAACATGTATAAAGTAGAGAAGAAAGTAAACAAGCACACAATGATGCACAGGCCACATACTAAGAATATACTGTATTGCTTGACGTCTACCAGTTATAATCTCTTCTATATGTGGATTTTTCAAAGTTGTGGTGTAGGGATAGGTATTCTAGGATGCAATAGAGAAATGACAGATGGAATCTAATTGGGAAACATCATTACTTTTCAGTTTTAAAAGCTTTAGGGGTATATTCAATTGAGGTCAGATCCGACAAGGGCTATTCAATGCCCATCTCAATTTGACTTTAAAAAAGTCGAATTGAGATGAGGGACCAGAGAGGGGGGAGACCAGCGGGGAGACGGGGGACAGCCACGGGCAGACGGGGTCAGCAGCGCTGCAGGAGGATGTGGCACACCCGCCAGACTTCACGGCAGCGTCCACCCGGCTCCAGCAAGCGGGACCTCACTTGCTGGAGCCAGGTGGATGCTGCCATGAGTGGCGGCTGTGCCACATCCTCCTGCAGCGCTGTGCTGTAGCGCTGCTCTCCCCTGTCTACCCACATCTCTCCCCCGTCTGCCCGTGGCTCTCCCTCCTCTCCTCCTCTCAGGTCCCTCATCTCAGTTCAACTTTTTTTTAAGTCGAACTGATATGGTCGGAAACGGGGCCAAAACCTGTCGAATTTGTCCCCGTTTCCCTCTGAAGCACGTGAATCGGCAGCTATACCACCGATTCACATATTATTTGACGAGTCGAATTCCCCGACTTGTCGAATAAAAAAGCTGGGGACTGAATAGGTTGGAACTCCTTCCAACCTGAAAACGTCGAAAACTGACGTCTTTTTGACAAGACGGCAGTTTTGACCTTAATTTAATATACCCCTTAGTAATATACCCCATGGAATTAGGGAAAGGTGAATTAAAACTGAAGTAAGAACCCCCAAATACCTCTTTGATGCCTCAGAGAGCGCGATAAAGACTGTGCTAGATAAGTGGCAGTTATACGCTGATGGGCTGCCTTGGCCAACTTCTCCACTTTAAAAAGAAAAAAGAGAAAGTGCAGGTGCACACTTCAAATACCAACACTGCTAATCGGAACAATAATAATAAACTCTGCAATTTAACATGGAGTAAAATGAAGGTACTTAGCAAAATTTTGGCCAAAAATATGGGACCGCCTACTATGACCAGGTGACCTCATCAGGTAGATCCCTAACATTCCCATGCTCTGGACTTTAATCTTAGGAATGTCATGGACCCAGAAGAATGAGAACACTCACTTCTAGGAGCGCATGTTATATTAGAACAGGCAAGAAACTTATATAGGAATATTATATTCACATTTATTCACAATATTAACACATTGTTAAAAACATTCCCTAAAAACAGACCATATCCTCACCAGCAAAGCAGGTCTCTGGTAAAAGTACACCTGCTCCAAGGTGTTAATTGAATAAATCTAACATATAGTCCTTTACAAATCCAAAAGTGTTGTTGATCCAGGTTTAAGTATTACCAATTGGCAATAATCGGTTACAGTGTAAGCCATATGTGTACACAGATAAAGGTGCAAATACATTTCTGAAACAGCGCTGTGATGTGAACAATAGTTAATGAACAGCAATGTGAGTTCAGTCTGTAATGTGTAAACCTCCAGGGGAGAGCGCAAGGAGACTTTGGTGTCTGCGCTATGCTCCATCCTGTGTCACAGATCCCAGGCAACACAACAGATGGAGAGCAGTAGTAGTTGTATTCAGGCTAGCACTGAGCTCAAACTCCTGCACTCTATCACAATTATATGGATCAGTGTATCAGGGGGATTAGTAGTGTGTTTCTTACCCCTGCTTATATCCAATACAGTATGTCACTACCAATGTCTCACTGTTTAAAAAGCAGCCTCCAAATGAACGCTGTGCTCAGATGATAGGTGTGGTTTTCAGCAATCAGGTACCTTTAGCAACCTTGGCACATGGAGTCCCAGAGCAGTATTATCCGTCCTAACATGTTTCTCCTTCTATATACAGTGAAGGTTTCTTCAGAGGGTAATGTTGTGGACCCACCTGATAAGGTCACCTGGTCACAGTAGATAGGTTCATATTTTGGCCAAAATTATGCTAAGTACCTCAATTTTACTCCATGTTAAATTGCAGAGTTTATTAAAATTGTTCGGATTAATAGTGTTAGTATTTAGAGTGTGCACATGCACTCCCTCTTTTATCCTGTGTAGTACTACAAGTCTCAGCAAAGTAGCACCACTTATTTTGTTTAAAATTAGGGTGTGCAGTCCAGCCCCCCTTCTTCTCCATAATTTTTCCACTTTATTTCTCTCCAAGGCTTGATACATCTCCCCCTATGTGTTGGGGTTTTTGTTTTGTTTTTATCATGTTTACTTTTGGTTCAAAAAATTTTGGTCAATGAAAAGACTAATGATATTTTATAAACAAAAATATATTTTGAAGAAAAAAAAATAACAGCATAACTGTGTGTATACTTCATAAAAATATCAAGAATATTTGATGATGATGATGATGATGATGATGATGATGATGATGGATTATTATTATGATTATTATTATGATGATTATTATTATTATTATTATTATTATTATTATCCTTTATTTATATGGCATGATGAGCTTAAATGTCGAAAAACGTCCCCAGCACAGGACTGAGAAAACCAGAGCTGCAAAGGAGTTAATACCCGACAACAGGCAGAGTATTCAGTACTAAATGTTTATGCACTGTACTAGAGGGTGAAACCAGTGACATGCTACTCACATACATATAATAACTCATATATACAAAACACTTGTAACAGCAGTGACAAAGCATACACATATCACATACATATGAGAATAGTGCCCCCAGATACAACACAGAACCCTAACCCCTGTGTCAGGCTGGAGCATAAAGGGCCCACCGGGGGTATGCAGAGGTAGGGGCCCATGATTAAAGGTGTGGCCAGCCTCCAAAGGGGGTGTGGCCAGCCACCACAGAGGTTTGGCTAACCATTATAGAGTACCTGGTCTGGACTCCTTGATAATTTAAATAGTAATTAATGCTAGTGCATGCATGATAATGTGCCAGATTAATGACAGCAATGTACTGTAGAGTATACATCATAATCCTGTGCAGTATAAGGTAACATGTATAATATACACTGCTCAAAAAAATAAAGGGAACACTAAAATAACACATCCTAGATCTGAATGAATGAAATATTCTTATTAAATACTTTGTTCTTTACATAGTTGAATGTGCTGACAACAAAATCACACAAAAATTATCAATGGAAATCAAATTTATTAACCCATGGAGGTCTGGATTTGGAGTCACACTCAAAATTAAAGTGGAAAAACACACTACAGGCTGATCCAACTTTGATGTAATGTCCTTAAAACAAGTCAAAATGAGACTCAGTAGTGTGTGTGGCCTCCACGTGCCTGTATGACCTCCCTACAATGCCTGGGCATGCTCCTGATGAGGTTGCGGATGGTCTCCTGAGGGATCTCCTTGCAGTGCTATAGTCTAAATAAATCAATCAAAGGAATATAGTCTAAATATATCACTAATGTAATAACGATGACAGGCTAATTGGTTCTGTGAGCGAAAATATATGGGTGTCTCCAAAAAATTATTGTATAAGTCTTATGTATTGGTGTGAAGTTTTCTCCCTGGAATTGTAACAATTAGACATATAGTGAAAAATATCACCGGAAGAGAACATCAAAACAAATAACCAAACGATATATTATGCCTGGCTCAACTCAAATTCCTGAGTGTATCTGGGATTTTCAAAATAGAAGGGGAAAAGAAGGAGGAAAGTGATTCTTGGTCCTGTGTCCTGGGTTTGGATAAAAATACCTGCAGTACCCGGTATTCCCTGGTGGTCTCCCAACCAGGTACTGACCTGGCCCACAGTGCTTGGCTTCCAAGATCAGACGAGGTTGGGCATACTCAGTATGGTCTGACCGCAGGTAGATATATCCCACACCTGATGACACCAGGAACTCTGTATCTTAGATTTTGGGAGGATTTCCCAGAGTTTACTTATAAAGGCCCATGATGTTATGAGTGCTCCTGAATCTGGGAACAGGTAGTGTCAAATGTTCACTGATATTCTCCCACACTTTAAAAATGGTGTGAGGTCTGCTGGGTCTTGGCTTCAAAAATGGACTGTTTAGGTGCCACCTCTTTTTAGAGGTGAGTCTTGAATCCCATATATTGATAGCTGAAAGTCCTATAAACACCAAGGCAGTCACGGATTCTGATGTCAAAAAAGTATGTATGTATATATATCTCTCAGAAATATCAGATGAGGTCACCCAGGTTAATGGAAGTCCTAAAGCAATGATGGTGTGGCCCTGCCGTGAATTGGATGGGTAAAGACTAGAGAGTGATAGAAAGAAAATGAGAGAAAGAAGCAAAAGAAGAAAGGGGATCAGGTTGAGTAACCCACCACTTCTGCTTTTTGATCATCTGCCTGGGCATCGAATGAAAAAATGAGAGGGTGGTGAGGAACGACACTGATCCCGAAGAAAGTTAGAGGGACACTTCTACTGTCCTGTTTTATAACAGAATGGTGCTCTGTTGACAAATTGCATTGCAGAGCCACCAAAATGTTTGAACAGAATGAGAGGGTGTTCCAGAGATCTGTTATGTATTGGAGATGGTTGCTGCAAAAATGAGTATTATTCAATGGTAAATCAAGTATGTTGAAAAAATACTACAATAATACCCTCAGATGGATCATGTGTGCAACCAGTTTCAGATACATGATAAATCTAAAAAAATCCCCTTTGTGAAATCAAAGATAATTGCTAATGCAATGATAATGTGACCAGGACCCTCTGGCTGCTTAGATGTTAACAAATATAGCGGTCTACCTGGATTATTAATCTGATTAACAGAAAAACGTGCCTCTAGCAGATGCTGGTATGTGCTGGTAATCCTGATGAAATATTACCTGAGGCAAAAAAAGCACATTGTCCGGGAAACTGGTTAGTGATGTTTCTTCAAAACAAAACTGGGGACCTACTGTTACGTAGAGGGGTGGAGTACCCCCACTAGTCGCTGGACGCAGCTTCAGAGAGTCCGTGCAGAAGAGTGAGCCTGGCGAGGAGACGCCGGTGTCCGTGGTCCGCCGACCGGAAGTTCGGAACACTAGACCGGAAGTGACGTACGTTTCGCTCTACGGAGCTTGTTCACTGGATGCCTGTTCCCTGGCTCCCTGGTGCTTCCTTATATTCACATGTTGAGTTTAATCAATTGGAAATGACAATAGTAATTGACTGGTTAATTCATAATTAAGTCCCATAATATGAAATAAAGCATTGAAAGACGTAGAAAAGCTTTGCATTACGGCAGCGGTGGCCAACCAGTGGCTCTTGAGCCGCACGAGGCTCTTTCTTTATTTAAATGTGGCTCCCAACACTCTAAATCATGTGACCACAACAGATACAGAAACTGCTACACTCCAGCCAGACATGCAGCAGCACTACAGGGACTGGAAACTGAAGGAGTCGGATACTAGAGGTGACACACCCACCAGCAAACAGAGGACACATTAGGGGCTGCAGCAATGGCACGACTTGGTGGGGGAACTTTAGTGACACATGAGGGGGGGCTAGAGTGACACAAGGCGAAGCTGGCTGGGGTGACACAGAAGGGTCCTGGCAGAAGTGACACATGGAGGAGCTGACTGGAGTGATGAAGGAGGGTGCTGGGAGTAGTGACACATGGGAAAGCTGGCTGGAGTGACATAGGAGGGTGGTAGCAGGAGTGGCACATGGGAGAGCTGGCTGGAGTGACATGGGGGGTGCTGGCAGGAGTGACATAGGAGGGTGCTAGCAGGAGTGTCACATGGGGAGCTGGCTGGAGTGACATAGTAGGGTGCTAGCAGGAGTGTCACATGGGGAGCTGGCAGGAGTGACATAGGAGGGTGCTAGCAGGAGTGTCACATGGGGGAACTTAAGTTTATTATGTGAATCTGGCTTTTTCTAGTATTTTATGTGAAAGTGGCTTTTTTAATGGATCGGACTTTAAAATTTCTTATTTTATGTTGTTTCTGGCTTTTTCAATGCATTTTATATCAGGGGCGTGGTCTAGCAGGCACAAGGCCACATTCCATTTTTGCATGCGCGCCTTCGGCTCGATGTCGGCTCTTTGACGTACCTAACAAGGTTTTTTTGTCTCTTTGTCACTGACTGGTTGGCCGCCCCTGCATTACGGCATTAGATGAAAAGTAAAATTTTTGTGGAAGGTGATGAAATTTAGAAAGGATATATTGGCTGGAAGATATCAAGTCATGCAGATAATTGTGAATAATTAGGCATAATTGGAAACTGGAAAATGGACTGGTTACTCGTGGAATGAAGTGGAAATGACAAAAAAAGGGGTAGCAAAAATAAAATGAAATTGAGAATGGGTTGAAAATGTACTAAATTATGGTACACAGTTTGTACTGGAGGTCTTAACCCCTTGTTGTGGGGAATAAGGATGATTTATTGTAGGAGTGACATTTAGTTGTGAAATAATAAATAATTAAAAAAATGTATATATAGAAAATGTATAATATATAAACAGAAAGGATTAAATTCTGCTTGTGATGGTTACCTGAGGGAATGTATGGAAAAGCAGATAAATGCTTGAAAAAGTAAATATATAAATATATAAATATATAAATAAAATAAAAAGATGAAAAATGTAAAATTGATTATTTATATTATATATATAAAAAAAGGAGAAAGATAACAAGAAAAATAACGAAAAAAATAACAGAAAAGAGTATATGTGAGAAATATTTGGAGAAAATTATTAATATTGTAATTGTAAGGGAATACATGAGGGAAATGGATTAGGTGAGTTCAATGGAAAGAGCTGTGACTGGAGGTGTGCAAAGTGTGGGATGCTGTGTAGATGTGGAAGTGTAGGAGATGGTCTTGGGGACTGGGACTATAAGTGGAGAAGGGGAGAGGGAAAAACAGGGGGGGGGGGAAAGGTTGGGAAGAGTTTGTGATTGGCGCAGCCATGGTGAGGTATATGAATCCCAGGGGGGATAGGCCATGAACTAAAAGGGTGAGTGTTGGTATATAGTTGGGAGGTATGCGTGATGTGAGGAAGCATGAATTGTGGAGAAATTAAACCCTCAGAAGGGAGTTTCAAGGGTGGTGTGACTAAAAAATGTGGGATGATGCCACCAAATTGAGGTTCCTTCCTTTTAGATTTATCATGTATCTGAAACTGGTTGCACACATGATCCATCTGAGGGTATTATTGTAGTATTTTTTCAACATACTTGATTTACCATTGAATAATACTCATTTTTGCAGCAACCATTTCCAATACATAACAGATCTCTGGAACACCCTCTCATTCTGTTCAAACATTTTGGTGGCTCTGCAATGCAATTTGTCAACAGAGCACCATTCTGTTATAAAACAGGACAGTAGAAGTGTCCCTCTAACTTTCTTCGGGATCAGTGTCGTTCCTCACCACCCTCTCATTTTTTCATTCGATGCCCAGGCAGATGATCAAAAAGCAGAAGCGGTGGGTTACTCAACCTGATCCCCTTTCTTCTTTTGCTTCTTTCTCTCATTTTCTTTCTATCACTCTCTAGTCTTTACCCATCCAATTCACGGCAGGGCCACACCATCATTGCTTTAGGACTTCCATTAACCTGGGTGACCTCATCTGATATTTCTGAGAGATATATATACATACATACTTTTTTGACATCAGAATCCGTGACTGCCTTGGTGTTTATAGGACTTTCAGCTATCAATATATGGGATTCAAGACTCACCTCTAAAAAGAGGTGGCACCTAAACAGTCCATTTTTGAAGCCAAGACCCAGCAGACCTCACACCATTTTTCAAGTGTGGGAGAATATCAGTGAACATTTGATACTACCTGTTCCCAGATTCAGGAGCACTCATAACATCATGGGCCTTTATAAGTAAACTCTGGGAAATCCTCCCAAAATCTAAGATACAGAGTTCCTGGTGTCATCAGGTGTGGGATATATCTACCTGCGGTCAGACCATACTGAGTATGCCCAACCTCGTCTGATCTTGGAAGCCAAGCACTGTGGGCCAGGTCAGTACCTGGTTGGGAGACCACCAGGGAATACCGGGTACTGCAGGTATTTTTATCCAAACCCAGGACACAGGACCAAGAATCACTTTCCTCCTTCTTTTCCCCTTCTATTTTGAAAATCCCAGATACACTCAGGAATTTGAGTTGAGCCAGGCATAATATATCGTTTGGTTATTTGTTTTGATGTTCTCTTCCGGTGATATTTTTCACTATATGTCTAATTGTTACAATTCCAGGGAGAAAACTTCACACCAATACATAAGACTTATACAATCATTTTTGGAGACACCCATATATTTTCGCTCACAGAACCAATTAGCCTAACTGTCATCGTTATTACATTAGTGATATATTTAGACTATATTCCTTTGATTGATTTATTTAGACTATAGCATAGCTATTCCACCATTAACTATTACCTTTCCTTGTTGTTGTTTCCCCCCCCCCCCTTCCTTTTGCCTTATAGTCAATATTTTCTGAAGGTCGACAATAAAAGTTATATTTTAAATAGAATTCATGATTTCATTTGTCATCAAAAGTGTGCCCCAGAAAAGGCACATAGTCTTTCTTTTTCTCTTTTGGCTCTGGTACTATATGGGAACCATCTCCCCCCTTTTTTGTGCACTAGTTTACTGAACTATCTCTGGGAGCACCACCAACCCAGCGCCTAATACTAATTATTTGTGTTGTATATTGGCCAGATGTTGGTTTATATATTAGAGCTTATGCTTTAATGATATCATCTTAAAATATTAGACACCGCAATTGAGTGATCCTGTGCAGACTCTACCAATCCCCTTTTCTGGATCTCCTCGCAGACCTGGACTAAAGCATCCGCCAACTCCTGTACAGTCTGTGGTGCAACGTGGCATTGGTGGATGGAGCGAGACATGATGTCCCAGATGTGCTCAATTGGATTCAGGCCTGGGGAACGGGCGGGCCAGCCCATAGCATCAATGCCTTTGTCTTGCAGGAACTGCTGACACACTCCAGCCACATGAGGTCTAGCATTGTCTTGCATTAGGAGGAACCCAGGGCCAACCGCACCAGCATATGGTCTCACAAGGGGTCTGAGGATCTCATCTCGGTACTTAATGGCAGTCAGGCTACCTCTGGCGAGCACATGGAGGGCTGTGCGGCACCCCAAAGAAATGCCACCCCACACCATTACTGACCCACTGCCAAACCGGTCATGCTGGAGGATGTTGCAGGCAGCAGAACGTTCTCCTTGGCATCTCCAGACTCTGTCACATCTGTCACATGTGCTCAGTGAGAACCTGCTTTCATCTGTGAAGAGCACAGGGCGCCAGTGGCAAATTTGCCAATCTTGGTGTTCTCTGGCAAATGCCAAACGTCCTGCACGGTGTTGGGCTGTAAGCACAACCCCCACCTGTGGACGTCGGGCCCTCATACCACCCTCATGGAGTCTGTTTATGATCGTTTGAGTAGACACATGCACATTTGTGGCTTGCTGGAGGTCATTTTGCAGGACTCTGACAGTGCTCCTCCTGTTCCTCCTTGCACAAAGGCGGAGGTAGCGGTCCTGCTGCTGTGTTGTTGCCCTCCTATGGCCTCCTCCACGTCTCCTGATGTACTGGCCTGTCTCCTGGTAGCGCCTCCTTCCTCTGGACACTACGCTGACAGACACAGCAAACCTTCTTGCCACAGCTCGCATTGATGTGCCATCCTGGATGAGCTGCACTACCTGAGCCACATGTGTGGGTTGTAGACTCCGTCTCATGCTACCACTAGAGTGAAAGCACCGCCAGCTTTCAAAAGTGACCAAAACATCAGCCAGAAAGGATAGGAGCTGAGAAGTGGTCTGTGGTCACCACCTGCAGCACAACTCCTTTATTGAGGGTGTCTTGCTAATTGCCTATAATTTCCACCTGTTGTCTATTCCATTTGCACAACAGCATGTGAAATTGATTGTCAATCAGTGATGCTTCCTAAGTGGACAGTTTGATTTCACAGAAGTGTGATTGACTTGGAGTTACATTGTGTTGTTTAAGTGTTCCCTTTATTTTTTTAAACAGTGTATAGTTCAAGTGCACAGTCTAGAACCTGATCCCTAGATGAGGAGGAGGGCCCCCCAGGCAGTGGGGCCTACCGGTGGTTTCCCCTGTACCCCTGTGAGCCAGTCCAAGCCTGCCTAAACCCCATATCATCATACCTCTAACTGTAGTGAACTTCATTGAGGGAGTCCCAAATAGCAAACGTCAAAGTTCTTCCAAGCCTCCGTGACCAGGATAATTCTGGCTGAGGAGGAATCGGAGCATCACCAGCACATACAGCAACTTCCGTCTGCACCTAGACCCCAAACCCATCACATCAGCCTTCCATTAAGTATAGGCGCTCCACAGCCATGCCTCAGAAACCTGAGATTCCTTCTTATTGGCTCTCAGGTCACCTATGGGTGTGTCTATAATGGGTGCAAGGGGTGGCGGACATATGGGCCCACACTGCACAACGTGCACCTATTTATGAAATTTAACTTGCCATCTTCGGCATGGAACTCACTGGGAAAATGGCAACCAGTTATGATTCAATATTTCAGCACAGTAAAATAAGTTGGAAATAATACAATTCACATATGCTTTCTTGATTTTCTGTTTATAAGTCGCAGAAATGAATGGCTATTTATTATCTATCTAAAAACCAAACCACCAAATTTTATTAGATTTTTAATAGATATTTTATTTCCCTAAGAGTTTGTGAATCCTAAAAATGTGAAATCACAATGTACTGTACGCCAGCTATGGGGGAGGGCTTTTTGCATAGCAAGGGGGCGAACGCTTGTGCAGTCCTGCTATGCAAAAAAAGTTTTTTGTAGAAGTAGACCAGGGTCTGACTTACTTACCCTGTGCGATCGATCCAGCGATGCAGGTCCCGGAATTGACGTCAGACATCCGCCCTCCAAACGCCTGGACACGCCTGCGTTGGACTCACCACTCCCAGAAAACGGTGAGTTGCCGCCCTGGAACGCCTTCCTGATGTCAAACTTCTTGCGATCCCGCTAGCGATCCCTTTCTTTGTTCTTCTGGTCGTTGCCTGTCACAGGTGCAGACCCGACCTGTTCGCACCGCTGCGACAACCAGCAGTGTGCGAACGGTTCGGAATGACCCCCCTAGGGGGTAATTCAGAGTTAATTGCAGCAGCAAATTTGTTAGCTGTTGGGCATAACCATGTGCACTGCAGGAATGGCAGATGTAACATGTGCAGAGAGAGTTAGATTTGGGTGGATTATTTTGTTTCTGTGCAGGGTAAATACTGGCTGCTTTTTTTTTACACTGCAATTTAGATTTCAGTTTGAACACACCCCACCCAAATCTAACTCTCTCTGGTGGTCATTCCGAGTTGTTCGCTAGCTGTTTTCGTTCGCAGCGCAGCGATTAGGCAAAAAAAACAGCACTTCTGCGCATGCGTATGCGGCGCAAGGTGCATGCGCGACGTACGTTCACAACAGCCGATGATTTTTTACACAAGGTCTAGCGAAGCTTTTCAGTCGCACTGTTGGCCGTAGAGTGATTTACAGGAAGAGGGCGTTTCTGGGTGTCAACTGACCGTTTTCAGGGAGTGTTCAAAAAAACGCAGGCTTGCCTAGAAAAACGCAGGCGTGGCTGGCCGAACGCAGGGCATGTTTGTGACGTCAAAACATGAACTGAATGGTTTGAAGTGATCGTAAGCGCTGAGTAGGTCTGAAGCTACTCTGAAACTGCTCAAAAATATTTTGGAGCCGCTCTGCGATCCTTTCGTTCGCACTTCTGTTAAGCTAAGATACACTCCCAAAGGGCAGCGCCTTAGCGTTTGCACGCTGCTAAAAGCAGCTAGCGAGCTAACAACTCGGAATGAGGGCCTCTGTTATATCTGCCCCCCTGCAGTGCACATGGTTTTGCCCAACTGCTAACAAATTTGCTGCGGCGATCAACTCTGAATTAGGCCCATAGATCCCAACAGGAGAGGACTAGGCCAGACTCCATCAGTACCTGCCATATAATGCAGAGGAAATCACAGTGACTGCCATATGATACAGAAAACATAACAGTGAGTGCCATATAATACATAGAACATTACAGTGACTATCATATAATGCAGAGAACATCAGTGACCTCTATATAATAGAGAACATCACAGTGACCACCATATAATGCAGAGGGCATCACAGTGACTGCCATATAATAATACTATTCTTTAGGCTCATTCCTAACTTTTATTCATAACTTTAATTGCACCAATACTTTCATCTGTTGGGTTCACCATGATAAACTGAGGCATGCCAGATGATTCAGTGAGATATATATAAAGAGTGTATTGTTCACAGTCTATCCCTCAAAATGTAACATGTTTCTTGTAAAAAAAGACCTGTTGTTCTACCTGCTGTATGTATCATCCTAACAGTTCCCTTCCAGGTAATTGGAAAACTAATATTAACTTAAACGCCATTCGCAACCAAGTTTTGTTGTACTGCAGTAATGCTGGAGCCTTGACCATCAGGGAGGCAGCGGACAGCTCTAAGGCACCCTGTGATGGTGCAACCCATGGGGTACATGCCCACCAGCCTGACCATGAACACATGCTGTCTATTCCCATATAGAGGCAGTATTCATACACTCTGCTTACATATTGGTAAAACTTGTTTCTGTGCACAGTTTACATGTACACCCTTTTTCTCTGCTCCTTTGCCATTGAATGTACAGTTCCTTGACAGTTTCCTGGTTCCAGGGGTTAAAGTGTGTGTGTGGGGGGGGGGGGGGGGGGAGGGGGGTTCCACCACCTGTAATGGTAGGGGGAACTAGTTCCACCTCCTCCATTGCCCTGTACAGTAATTCCAACAGAGAAGTCTACCCCATTACCGACATCAACAGATGATGCAGACTGCACTAGTGTTACTTATGAGCTGCAGGCAGCTCCCACTTCCTCAGTTCCTGGTGGCTCCTTGGTTCTCCTCCATCTACAGCCCACCCCTCCTGGTACTCACACACATGAGATGTCATGCTGTCACCGCTGCTGAAGTGAAGAGGAGCAGGCTCTGTGCATCTTGAAGACAAGATGAAAGGGGGTTGGGGAGGGACAAGAGAGGTGGGGAAGCTTCTTTAGGGTTATAGTGCATGGAGCTGCTGGAGTGACAGAGGCAGAGAAGTATATAAGGGGTGCTACTGTGGGTATTATATGTATAAGCGGCACTACATTGGTCATTATGTGTAAGGGGCACTACAACTGTGGACATTACGTATAAGGGGCACTACTACTGCGGGAAATGTGTATAAGGGGCACTACTGTGGCATTGTATATAAGGGGCACTACTGTGTGGCATAACATGTATAAAGGGTACCATTGTGTAGCGCAACATGAATAAAGTGACGTAACCTGAATAAGGAGCATTACTATTTGGTGTAATATGAACCAAGGGTACTACATGTGGTGTAATGTGAATAGGATAGTGATACTGTGCGGTGTAATTTGAATTGGGGGTACTATTTTGTGACCACGCTGCTTCTTTGTGAGATCAATGTCCCTTTACAAAGTATGGGAAGTAGGGCACTAATTTATCATTTGCAGGGGGTGCTGAGAACACTAGTACTGGCCCTGGCTTTGCTTAATGTATGGGGGGGTAGGTGTTACGATAAATATGTTCCACCACCTCTCCAGGACCACTTTAAGCCCTGCCTGGTTGCCTCATTGCTGTGCTGTATGCGCCCCCCCCCCCCATGTATTTGTCTCTATAGAAGACTCACCTTGTCAGCTTGCTTCTGTCTCCAAGTTTGTATGCGTACCACTCCCCTCCCATTTGTGCCTCTGCTCCCCCTTTGTATATGTGCACATCTTTGTCTTCTTTATGCATGTCTGTCTATTTATCCTCCTTTCTTTGTCTATATAATACAGTGTTTGTGACATTCTGTTTTCCCATCTGTTAGGTGGGTGATACTCCTGTGCAGGGGCTAAGCGGTGGCACCATTGTTGCTCCTTGACACATGGCTTGCAGAGTGCCTGGATGTGGCAATCTGCAGTCTAGAGAGTCCCTGCAGAATAGTCCAGTAGAGTATCCTTAGGATGCTCCAAGCACTCATTACTTCATGATTCTGGTGGCCTCACCTTCTCATCATCATGTCACATGGGAGGGGACAGACAGATTATCACCCTGAGAATGTGTTCCAAAGTCAAAAACAAATAGGAATACAAGTGTGGACAAGGGAGACAGTATCTAATATCTGTTCAGGAATTTCACTCCAAATATTAGAAATCACGCGTCAGTGCCAACAGATACTAATAATCTCTTGGGTACGAGATACCATCTAAAATAAATTTCATATGATTTTATTTTTTAATTACAGGGGAAATGAAGACCCCTTTGGGGCATCCAAACATTTTTTCTTGGAATGCGATATAAAGAAAATGAACTACTATGTATTTTTCTCACAGTTTGCCTCCCTTGAATTAGGCAAGGTTCTTTGTGGATAAAATCACATTCTTATAAACACTAAAGCTAATGCAAACATCTTGAAAGAAACATATTTTTAATGTCGACATTCCCTGTCAACTTTTCTTCTCTTCCTTTGTCTGCATATATAGAAGAACCCCGGATAGCGAACTGGATTCCAGCATGGGCGAGCCGTATTTTGCCCACGGTCCATAGATTGGTCACCCCTGTCCCAGACACTTGGGGCCTGATTCAGGTCCTGTTGGAATAGCGGCACATGCCTCAAAGTAACGATGTTCAGTACACATGCCTCAAAGTAACGATGTTCAGTACACATGCCTCAAAGTGACGATGTTCGGTACACATGCCTCAAAGTGACGATGTTCGGTACACATGCCTCAAAGTGCCGATGTTCAGTACACATGCCTCAAAGTAATGATGTTCGGTACACATGCTTCAAAGTAACGATGTTTGGAACACATGCTTTAAAGTAACGATGTTGGGTACACATGCTTCAAAGTAACGATATTCGGTACACATGCTTCAAAGTAACGATGTTCGGTACACATGCTTCAAAGTAACGATGTTCGGTACACATGCCTTGAAGTGACGATGATCAGTACACATGCCTCAAAGTGATGATGTTCGGTACACATGCCTCAAAGTAACGATGTTCAGTACACATGCTTCAAAGTGACGATGTTCGGTACAAATACTTAAAAGTAACGATGTTCGGTACACATGCCTCAAAGTAACGATGTTCGGTACACATGCCTCAAAGTAATGATGTTCGGTACACATGCTTCAAAGTAACGATGTTTGGAACAGATGCTTTAAAGTAACGATGTTGGGTACACATGCTTCAAAGTAATGATAAAGTCAAATATTACCTTTGAACATAAGCTATATACTTATTATGGACTAAGTACGCAATTGGCGCAGTGAGTACCGTAAGGGTACGCACTTAGCGTAGCAGACGCTAGGCCGTGGGCGCGATGCACGAGCGGCACGTACGCTCACGGGCTTACGCTTAGTATCGAGCACGCTATAGGCGGCCCGAATACCGTACTGCTACCCTGTTGGCGTACCGGACGCTGTGCCGTGAGAGTGAGACACGAGCGGCGCTGACGCTCACTGAATGACACACAGTAAACCTTGTTAACAACACACTGTAAGGGTATGCTTATAGTGTAAACCTTAGTACTGTAATATTACCACAATGTAACGCTTATTGACCTTGATAATATGAAAGCTGTTTGAGCGATCGAGACGCTCAGAAACCCTTTACAATAACTGGTTTAACACACAAGTCCTGGTAAGGTTCCAACACCTTCGTAGAAGATTCTTTAGTATAAAAAAAAGGGGAAAAACAGTTACAGCTTATACACTACAGACCTAACATCAATATCTAAACAGAATAATAAGAAATAAATGTGAACAATAGCGAACGATCGCAAACAGAATAAACACAAAGAGAATAAAATGGCAAACACTTAAAGGATAACAAAATGAGAACGAATGGCGTACATAAAGAATAACAAAATGGCTACAGAGAAACTTACACAAGTGGGAATGATTCGCAAGCGCGTCCTGGACCAGCCCTCAGCCTTCAGTGTGAAAACCTTTGTAGAGAGAGTGAGTGCTGGTCCAGCAATGGTGGCCTTTATATACACAGCATACAGTACGATACAATGGTCCCTACAATCTCATTGTTCATTGGACACAGGAATGTGTCTCTGCATTATAACAAAAGGTCATAGGTGGATTCGAATAGGTGGGCTGTGTCTATTTCCAACTGCTCAGGTGGGAGGTATCCTCAGGATTCCGCCGCATGGATAATGAACCGCAAATATAGTAAATGTCTATAAACTACTTTTAAACATAACTATACGCAGGAGAGAACAAATACTCTACAGCTGGATACTAAACACCACTGTTCAACCTTTGTCTGACCCTTCATATCATGCAAAGAGGGATCCCCATGTCCACGAACCATTTACACTAAACATACTTGCTGACATTGTTAAGGGAAATACTATCTATAAAACACACTATTTAGGTTAAATATGTTGCGATCGAGTCGCTCGCTAGACGCTCACAAACTCCGCCGTAAATACACATCTCCATGCGCAGGAGACGTTGGAGCGTCCCTTATGCAACCTGAGGGGATGCATACGCACGGGGGAGTGGGTGCACGAGCAGCGGGCATGTGCATTGGGGTTAGTACAAGGCATTGTGAATCACGATATTTTTCGACTTTGACAGTAATGATATTCGGTACACATGCTTCAAAGTAAAGATGTTCGGTACACATGCTTCAAAGTAACGATGTTCGGTACACATGCTTCAAAGTAACGATGTTTGGTATTTTGCGCATGTGCCGGACCCGTACTACACATGTGCAGTATGGGTCTGTGACGTAGCACACAGATCGGCAATGATTGACAGTCTACTGCCATTTAGGGGCGGGGAAAGGGATGCTGCTCGGATCACTAATGTAAGCAGGAGATATGGCGCCTCCTGCTGGAGTAACATCTAAGTGCTATCGCTGCTACTTCCATGTTAGCAGCAGTGACAGCCACTCCAGCCACATCTGAATCAAACCTTCTGTGCCTTATTTTTAGTTGCACATAAAAACAACTTGCTAGTTTTACTTTGCTGCATGGTAAAAGGCAGGGAGAGCTTGGCAACATCAGAATTCTTTATCCCATACCTCCCAACATGACCCTCTCCAGGAGGGACAGATTGCTCTGCTTCTGGACTTTTCTCTTAATTTATGATTGCCATCACTTGTTTTGAACAGGTTAATGGATAAGAAAGATATTTCAGCATGTGATGGCAATCATACAGTAAGAGCGAAGTCCAGGAGCAGAGTATTCTGTCCCTCCTGGATAGGGTCATGTTGGGAGGTATGGTATCCTAATCCAGGGCTGGATTAAGACATGGGGGTTCCCAGGGCACATAAAACCCTCTGTTTTAAGTGCCCCAGGCACCCCCAAGGCTTAATCCGGCCCTGGAGGCCCTGATGGAAGGGAGGGTGTATATGTATATTAGATTGTGCATACCTACCAACGTTACCCATTCCAGGAGGGACAAAATGCTCTCTACCTGGACTTCTCTCTTGATAAATGATTGATGTTACCTGTGTTGAACTATTTAATTGATAAGAAAGGTGTTTCAACAGAGGTGATTGCAATCATAACTTAAGAGGAAAGAGCATTTTGTCCCTCTTGGAATGGGTCATGTTGGGAGGTATGGTATCCTAATCCAGGGCTGGAATAAGCCATGGGGGTTCCCAGGGCACATAAAACCCTCTGTTTTAAGTGCCCCAGGCACCCCCAAGGCTTAATCCGGCCCTGGAGGCCCTGATGGAAGGGAGGGTGTATATTAGATTGTGCATACCTACCAACGTTACCCATTCCAGGAGGGACAAAATGCTCTCTACCTGGACTTCTCTCTTGATAAATGATTGATGTTACCTGTGTTGAACTATTTAATTGATAAGAAAGGTGTTTCAACAGAGGTGATTGCAATTATAACTTAAGAGGAAAGAGCATTTTGTCCCTCTTGGAATGGGTCATGTTGGGAGGTATGGATTGTGTAAATTAAATTTAAACCAATGATGTATATTAGATGTAAAAATAGTTTTCTAATGCCTGGGTGCTGTTTATAACGCCACCTAATTGAAAGACAACTATTTTATACCACCAGCGGGTAGGACAGTGGGTCAGTCCCCAAAAAATGGGACTGTCCCACGAAAATCGGGACAGTTGGGAGGTATGTTGTAATGCATAGAAGTCATTAGGATGCTCTTTGTATTGTATAGCGGTCACCAGGGCCGGATTAAGGGCCACATGGGCCTGGAGCTGAAAATATTCAAGGGCCTATTGTAAGAAATGGGGGAGATGTGATCAGTGCTGTGTAGGTCATGTGGGCCCTACACTATCAGTTCCAATTTATCTCTAAATATGTAAAAATATTTAAAACAAATTGCATAAATTTGTAAGAAAAATAGAAATGCAATCTTAATAAATATGATTTATAACCAACCATGTGGCCAGCTGGTGGCTAGTGATCATCATGCTGCCATGATGACGGGCCTATTTTTATGTGGAGGCCTGGAGCTGTAGCTCTTTCCGACCCATTGTTAATCTGGCCCTGGCGATCACTAGGTTGCACTCTGTTATGAGAATTTCCTTGAGTGCATTGTGGGGTTCTGTGGGCAGGCCAGCAGAGCCTCTTATTGAATGTATCACTCAGCTCCACTGTTTGATTTTCCTCCCCACCATCTAAGGCAGACAGCATTGTGAAAGACAAATGAATAGAGCCTGTAGGGTGAGTATAACACAAGCAAGAAGCATAACGCAGAATAGTGAGTGAAGGGGATCATAATACAAGTTAGGGAGGGTCATACAGGTGGATGGTCACAGGTAAAAACCATAACGGTTTGGACCCCGGAATGCCGGGATGGACAAGCTCCCTGCAGCAAACTCTGCCATTCTGGGGCTTGTAGTGCTTGTCCCTGTCCGTCCTGTTCCAGGGGGTGCCTGTGATAGCTGTCACCGGGGAGGGAGAGTTTACAGCCTCACCGTATGATCCGGACCGTTCCGGTTATTACCTCATCCCCGGACCATGCGGGAAGGCTCATATCACCTATCCTGGGGTGCAATTCTCTGGTGGCCTGTGGCTGCTCAGTGTAACAGCATTTCTTGGGCTCCATGGTTCATCTCACAGCCCTTGCTGAAAGCCGTGGCTGGGCCTAATTCAGATCTGAGCGCAGCAGCAAATTTGTTAGCTAATGGGCAAAACCATGTGCACTGCGGTGGGGGGGGAAGCTATAAACATGTGCAGAGAGAGTTAGAGTTGGGTGGGGTGTGTTCAAACTGAAATCTAAACTGCAGTATAAAAATTAAGCAGCCAGTATTTACCCTGCACAGAAACAAAATAACCCACCCAAATCTAACTCTCTCTGCACATGTTACATCTGCCCCCCCCCCCCCCCCCCCCCCCCCCCCCGCCCCCTGCAGTGCACATGGTTTTGGCCATTGGTTAAAAACTGTGTGGTGGTACAGCGCTATGCAGCTTTATGGCAAGAGACTAGAGAGGCAGGCAGCTGTGAGGTTAACTGACAACTGAGGGGAAATATGAAAGTGTTATGCTGGGAATACACTATACAAATATCTGTCAGATAATCCATACCTCCCAACATGACCCTCTCCAGGACGGACACAATGCTCTGCTTCTGGACTTTTCTCTTAATGTATGATTGCCATCACCTGTGTTGAACAGGATAATGGATAAGAAAGGTGTTACAGCACAGGTGATGGCAATCATACATTCAGAGGGAAGTCCAGGAACAGAGCATTTTCTCCCTCCTGGAGAGGGTCATGTTGAGAGGTTGGAAAGGAAATCTGGTAATGGATGAGAGCAAATGAGAATCAAACATTTGCTCCCAAACACTGGAAAATGGACAAAACCTGTCATTCAAATTGGTTAAATCAGGGATTCTGGCATAAATGTATAGTGTATGCCCAGTGGGTTCGGTATGATTTACCGGCAGACGGGATGCCGACTGTCAATATACCGATAGCGGTATCCCGTCTGCCAGAGTCCCGACATCGAGGCAGCGAGTTCCCTTGCTGCGCTTGCCACCATTCAGGCTTGGGGTCTCATTTCGTTAGCCACAGGTTCTATTCCTACTTGGTGGGTGGCATGGACCCACCAATAGTGGGGATATACCGGGCAGTGGTCAGTATTTCACCGGCTGTCGGGATTCCAGTGTCGGCCTACTGAAAGCTGGCATTTTAACTGCATCCCTGCCCAACATTAGGCTCACATCCACTGCCAGCACATTGCGGCAATTGTGTCCTTCATTAGAAGCATTGGGAGCTCTTCAAAATATTGCTGTGGTGCCCACAAAGTTCTAGTTACACTCCTGACTGCAGTGTCGGACTGGGGCACGTAGGGCCCACAGGGGGAATGCAGTGGTAGGGGCCCATGTTTAGGGGTGTGACCAGTCTCCTGAGGGGGTGTGGCCTGCCACCTCATTGGTTTGACTAACAGAGAGTACAACGTCTGGGCCCCTTCATAAACATATACAGTAAATTCAGCTGCTGCATGCATCATAATGTACCAGATTAATAACAGATTAATAACAGCAATGCACTGTAGAAAATACACTATTGTCCAGTATAAGGTAACATCTGTATGATGTATAATTCAAGTGCACAGTCTAGAACCTTATCCTTAGAGCAGGAGGTGGGGCCCCCCGGTGGTTCCCCTGTACCCCTATGGGCCAGTCCAAGCCTGCCTGACTGTAAGTAAGTTATAAAGTGACTGTGCAGAGTTTATTAAGCACTAAAGCACAGGTTCTCAAACTCGGTCCTCAGGACCCCACACAGTGCATGTTTTGCAAGTCTCCTTACAGAATCGAAAGTGAAATCATTTGCTCCACCTGTGGACCTTTTAAAATGTGTCAGTGGGTAATTAATACACCTGTGCACTTGCTGGGTTACCTGCAAAACATGCACTGTGTGGGGTCCTGAGGACCGAGTTTGAGAACCACTGCACTAAAGGAAGGCCTGTCCATGGTTTTATACTGGCTCTTATCATAGGCGTGCGCAGCACATTTTATTAGGGGGTGCACCATCGGAAGGGTGTGTCTAGCACCGGCTTTTGGGCGTGTCTAGCACCATCTATTGACGGTCAACACAATATAAAATATCCACCCTTGTACCTATCTTAATAAAGCAGATACATTGTCAGATGTTGTGGTGTGCACCAAACACCCCTGATGGCACTCACTGCAATTACACTGCTCCTCCTCAGCCTGGTCTGGCTCCCCCTCTCTTTCCCCTGCAAGCTGCAGCAGCTTATTTACAAGTCAGCCACTCACTGATACTGACAGTCGCAGACTAGTACTGCTGCTGCTGGAAAAACGAGTCACGTGTCAATGCTGCTGCCGACCACCTGCCAGTATTGAATTTGTCTTCCTAAGAGGAACGCTGGCTGCACGCTGATCCTCATCAGTGGCTGGGGTTGGCATAGCATAGAAGGAGAGAGGTGGGCATGTGGCGGGTGGGCCTGCGAGCAGCATGACGTAATCACATCACGCTGTTTTTGTACATGGAGGTGGAGCCGGGAGTTTGAAAGCCGGTGACAGTGGCACCCTTGAAAAACTCAGGCATCCGGTCAGTAATGCAGTCCTGACAGGGTGTAGCGCAGAGGGGACAGTAATCAGCCTGCTCAGCGATCGCTGCATCAGGCATGTGAGGTCGGTGTGCCAGACATTAGGGGGTGCCTGTGCGCACCAGGCACCCCCCCTGCGCACACCTATGGCTCTTATATATAAAGCCATGACAGGTAAAAAGAGCGCATGACCTTCTGTCCTTGCCTGAGTATTCTAGCTGCAATCTGTGTCTAATGCCACTGATTGGTCAAGCATTGAAATGTATACACCCTGCACTGCACTTCCCAGGAACAGTTCCATCTGCTATTCAGGTGTGGTTCTATAGTCAGTGTGTATGCCATATGTATTTGGTTTCAGAGGGTTGACCTGATAGACATATTGATCTCTTCACGCAAGAAATATTAGTTTGTTATTAACCATTTTTAATGATGTTAATTAGTGGTTACACGTTGTTAAATGAAGAATTAAGTTTAGTTGTTGATAAAGTTGTCAGTGCAGAGATCTGAGCTCTGAGAGATCTATTGTAGTTTTCTTTTATACAAAAGAACATCCTGTAACATTTCATAATGTCGAATAAAAAATCACCAGAGAATAAACCAGCTCATTAGTTTGGAAGGAAAATGTTGTTTGCGGATATCAACCAGCAGGTGGCGCTGAAGGTCTTCTATATTCTGTATGTGGTGGATCAAGGAATACACTGTTCCCTTCCCCCTTCTTGTTCAATGAGTGTGTCCAACCTGCTTCCAGTGTCCTCTCCATGTCAGCCTCCTGCAGAGATGGCAGCCTCGCTTCGTGCCCCCTCTAAATAAATCTGTCCTTTCCTATAGATAGAGCTGCCATCTAAAGAGGGATTTTCCCTGCTCGCAGCAAGATGCCAAAATCTGTGTTCTGCAACATTCTCCATGCTGATAAAGACAAGGCAGCCTGTGGCTCTCCAGCTGTTGTAGAACTACTGAATCCAGCATGCAATACCAGCCACACAGCAGCTGGGGGGACGCAGGTAGCCTGAGCCTGTGTGTGATGTGATAACTAACTTATATCATGCCTGTGACTAATAAACTGGGTTTCTGCACACCAATTATTTCATTCAGCGCAGGTTATGTGGCACACATAGCTTATTGTACGTGACACATACCTGTATGCCATCCACACAGTGTGCCATCCACACAATGCTATTGGAATTTAAGCATCGGTACCCATCAGTTATTTTAGTGGAGGCATCATAACTCTGTGAATATATCAGGGGAAACAGGAGCTTGGAATAAATGTAGGTGATGCTAGTAGATGTAACTAATGTTCTACATAGGCAATTATCTGCCCCCAGTGCACAGTATTATAACATAATGTTATAACTGCCCTGCTGAGCCTGTATTGTGGCCACATAGTGCCCTCTGTAAATAATTACCTGCTGTGTAGTGTCCTGTAAGTGATACTCTGGATGTACAATATGTGTGTTCTTCGCAGCTAACACACTTTCTATTTTAATTTGCTCTATTTTGGGTTTAATTACTGTCCCTCGTGTTTAAGTGCACTGCCATTTATTATGCATTTTTATTTCATGTATCATATATGATGGTTATTATACCCAATTAGTGACAGGACTCAGCTCAGCAAATATACAGGAAAACATCGGAGTTCTAATCCTTGCAGATTTGTTGTGATCATTTAGTGTCACTTTTCCAAATATTTTAGGCACATTTTCAGCATATTTTTAAGATGTAGCTGTGTATTTTGTGGTGTTGTAGTGTGTTGTGGTGTTGTATTTTGTAGTTCCTAGTGATCCATTGTTATTGTATATATTCTAAGCAACCATTGCATGGCACATAACATCATTAGGTGACACAAGAGATGTTGTTTATCTAACTGGAGTCTACTGACCAATTCCTAAACTCACACAACCGGTGATGACATGCTGTAGTTAATATGGGTGAGTTGGGGTAAAAAATATACATATTTGGAGTTTGTAGGATGTTTTGTGGACCAACTGTGCACTTCAGATCCATCACTTATAATCATTTAGAAATCAGTATTACAATGTATATAGAGGTGTAATAACCTCATGGTGGGTGCCAGAGTCTTGCTGTGTGGGATCAGAACCTTAATGAGGCAAAATAAACGCGAGTGGTCCTTTATACACAGACAATTAAAGCAGGGATATATATCACGTATGGGATGATGGGGATGGGGAACATGTGTGCTTCTGCAGATCTAGTAACAGAGAATATCCCTAGCTTGTGTGTGGTCTTATCTTCATACAAACGTGGATCTGTGTACAAACAGTGCAGAATATGTGCATGAGGCTTACCCACTGAAAATCACGCGTGGGGGCTGTAGCTGAGGTTAAACACCCAAAGACTTCTCGACATTTCTTCTCGTATGTTCTTCATTTGGGATCAAGTTTTCTTATCGTTTTGCTCTGTTTGTTTTTTTGTTTGTTTGTTTTTTGCTCTTTTATTTTTATAATTATATAAGACATTTCTCCAGGAATGTAATAGAAGTGAGGACTGCAAACCATTTTATTACTAAAGTCTTTTGTTGCATTCAGTAGTATAACTTTTCACTCCGGATATTTTGGTGGGGGTTATCCCCTATGGAAAGTAATGTTGTAATATAACGGGATTAAGGTGTGTGACAGTAATCGGGCCAGGGGAACACAACATTTGGACATTAGCACATACACCCAGGCTTTGGTCTCTGTATGTTTTGTGCAGCAAAAAGTTGGAAAATCATATTCCACATATCATCCTCACATAAGAGAGAATTTGTAGATATGTAATTTAAGCCATTTCTGTGCGGAGATACGTGTTAACTGACTTTGCATTATTTTAGCAACCTGCCCACAGCTCAAAGGAACACAGGCTTGTGTCATGTACTGGATCCACCATAGTCTCTTTGCCATAATTACTGTGCACTTCCAGAGGTGTCATTAGCAGGAACAAAATATTGCACAAAGAGCAACGTGCACGATGCGAAATGGCGCAAATACGCCTGACAGCCAATTCATTTTCTATTCGTTTAACTCGAAACTATTGTATGCTAAAATTCACTTACATCTCACATCGCCACTCTGCAAATAACGGAAGCAGAAGTTTGGACGTGACCCCAGATTCTTATATGCTAGGAAGTCTCCTGGGGCTATTAATTCGTTCTGTAGTGGAGGTTTGTGTGCATTCTTCCAAAGTATTATATTATATTATATTATATTATATTATATTATAGTAATACCGGTAAATGTTATTGAAATATTATTTAATATTTTCAATATTAAATAAACAGAGTAACCGCCGCATGCTATGGTGCAGAACTACACATCTCAGATACATTCATAGTCATAATTCATTAGATGAACCTCTATATCTATTTCATTTTTAGGTAAATTTCAAACAATAAATATAAAAATATTAGAGAGACAGACAGACAGATCATCACTAGACATATATGTCGAATTTTTTTATTGCGTGCTTTTTATATACTGCATTAAATAAACTATAGCTTTGTACATATTCCAAGCAGCTTCTCTTGTATAAAATATGTTCCTACGTCAACAAATTGATTATTAATAATTTCCTAACCAGATCAAAATTCGTACATATATTTCTTATGCAATTCATGCTTTACCTTTTTTTCATATATCATTGCCATTTTCATTTAAAACAAATCGTTTTGCAGAAATGTCATCGCTATAATTACTAATTACCTTAGAGATAATCTTTAATAATTTGATTGTTCACACTAATTACAAAACATTCAAACAGCAGGTTCTTTACTATCCCGTTTATTGATAAATGGTAGAAAATAAATGCAAAAATAAAATTTTACGTATTTTATTTGACACAATCGTTTTGTTTCTAACGGCTTGTTACAGTGATATAGGTTGTAATGAAAACACAAGTAGATACAGATATATATTAGAATTGTGAGTGAATCATGAATACGTACATTAATGCAATAAATGCACTGATTTATTTTTTCTAGAGTTAAGAAATTACCCAGATGTAACATGAAATAATCGGAGAATGGCAATGCATTGTTTCTCAATAATAAATAACTTTGAATACCATGATTATAAGCAAGTTCTAGGTAAATAGATATTTGTAAATTTGTTGGTAGGTGCAGAATTATCAATACCATGATCTGATCTGTGATTTTCATAATAATAAATCTCCATAATTTATCGAGAGATTATGGATGAGATGTAATTAGTCAATTCATGATAAATATAGTACAGTCGCCATATAATAACTCACATATCTCATATTACATTGATTTTTCGTTACAATTTATAAAAGGTGTAACACATATGCAAGGTGTGATTATTATTTCATCTACATACAAGCTTTTATCATAATTTTCAATGATAGACAATACAATAGTCCTGTGCTGGCTAAACTGTATGTGTTGGTAATTGAATGTATCAGCTTCACTTTTGGCAAATACAAAGTAACACGACAAAACTCACTTCCATTCTCCAGAGTCAGTATGTACTGTTGTATTAGACGGGGAGGGTATGGAACATGTGTGATCTGTTCCTTCTATATGTATTTTGCCTTATTGGAATAATGCATGCTTTTATATGGGGCAGTACAATCACAGCCTCCCTCACCCCCTCCCTAAACATAAATGGAATTTGCAATTTGATATAAACAGTCACTGCAGATAGTAGCTAGTTGGGGGCATGTTTCTTGCAAGCAGTCCAGCAATAATATTACTGTACAACACAGATACTGAAGTGAAAAATTACAGACCTCGAGGATAATGTTTTGACTCCAAGGAGCTAAAATGTAATTCCGAACACAGCACTCCATAAAACATCCTTCTCAAAATATCCCCTCATTCTGCTATTATAGTTGGCATGGCACAGAGAATTATAAATAGCTTTTAGCCAGCCAGCAAGTGATCAGTGTTATAGAGTAGGGGGATTCTGTTGCTTTACCAATGGGGGATGCATTTCCCAATGCAAAGGCCACTTTAGGTTGTGAGGTGTAAAATAGGGACAGGTCCCTTTAAGAGCCAGTTGCTATCCAAACAGAAGTAAACACCGCGATCCATTAGGCAAGCTGCACAACGGAGGGGGCGTGGCCAGGGGCAGGGATACAATGTTACAACTGCGAACGTTCCACTGGTGGGCGTGGCCCGGTTGATGTTTGCAGCTGGAGGGCGTGGCTAGGGGAGCAGGCCACTCAGGGCTGATATGTGATGGATCTGAGAGGCTGATCTCAGACTTGCACCAAACTCAGCAAAGAGTGAAAGCTGGAGAGAGGAGAAGCCAAAGGGGATCAGAGACCACAGGGGGGACCGCTCTGCAAGGCGCTACAGCCCACCGGACTACTCCAACACTGAGAGACTCCAGCTGCCTGTGCACACTCACTGCTTCTGCAACTTTGTGAGCCCTGACACTGAGGCGGGCAATGGAGGAGCTTTACTGAAACTCTACATGCTGGACCAATTGTGTGGATCTAATGAAAAGGCAGAGAGGCTTAGGGTCTGTCCTGGAGATTGTGGACTGAAGAAGGACCCCTGGGAACAGCTAGCCTGTGATAGGTAAGTCAACAGTGCTCTCTGATGGATGAAACTCTGTAAAGTAACTTGTAACTGCTCCAGTGTGTGGGAGGGAGAAGTACATGGCATGGCCTGAGATTACTACAAAGTACTCTGCACAGTGCATAGGGCAATCTACACTTCCTAGCAAAACCGAGCAGTGTGTGTGTGTGTGTGTGTGTGTGTGTGTGTGTGTGTGTGTGTGTGTGTGTGTGTACATTATGTATGTATGTATGTATGTATATATATATATATATATATATATATATATATATATATATATATATATATATATTTGTTAGTTAGTTAGTGCAGGGGAGTGAGTGAAAATGTACCCCTTAGTCGGTTATTAAGTAGTCTGGGTGACAGTAACTGCTGCAGCAATGGAAAGGGTTAACAATTCACAGAAACCCTTACTGATCACAATGCATTTAATTAGTTAGACGTTTGGTGTTGTGAGCAATTACACCCAGTGTGGCATTTGCTTTGTACCTATATATTGCTAATCACCTGATTGAATTAAGATTAGTTAAATATGACACATCCAGGTCCAAGCGTAGGCGACAAATGGCACCTACACTTCTTACAAGGATTAAATCTGCAGCAAGGATACAGAAATCGTATAACAAGTATACAGTGAAGAGTTACAGGACAGGAAATAAGGTTTTATCTACGCGTATTTTACAGAGAGATAGTGATTAAACGCGATTAAATACCCCCCAACGCGATTAAATACCCCCGAAATGATACATAGGTAGATAGATATATAAATATATAAAATATATTGATATATACCTTTATAAAAAATAAAATACATATACAATTATTTTTGTTTCATTATTGTATGTTAGAAAAGATGTACTGTATACTATGAGAGCTTCCTCATTCTTTCTGGTCCAGAACATGCTTCAGATATATATAGAGTACTTATATTATGGAATTATTTTCCGAATAAACCCCCCCCCCCCCCCCCCACTAAATTGTGATTATTAAGAATAAAGTAATGTTGCCGATAATTATTTGTAATAATAATCAAACATTATTTTTATATATACATGGATCGTAAATCTGTTAACATCAATTATTATCTGTTTTAAGTATAACTAAACTATTTTAACAAGAATTGTGTTTACGGAGATCCACCAACTACACAATTGTTATATCAAATCAATAATAGTACGCATTTTGTTTTTCTAGCTAAATAAATGTACTGAGTTACTTGCTAAATGTTTTCCAAATTATTCTGTAATACTTCAGACGTGTTTATCCCTTTAACGGAAAGGTGCAAATATATTGCTTTAAATTGTCAGGAATATATTGTTATAGGGCCCAATACCAATACAGTGCACTATTCTATTTGGGGACACCGGGAAACTAAATAATAACTAATAATCCATAATAATTTGGGATTTAGTTTTATAATTTCAGTTCCAGAGTCATAATATAAATAATAACAGCAGCAAAACAAATGTAACAGTTTAGAAATATATTAGGACAAATTAAATATAGTCGCCGAATAATCACAATATTGGGGGTTTCTTGTTATCAGTGCATCATAGTGGATACAATCGTTGGTAGCATGAATATTTTATTATAAATGTTACAGAGGCAATCTTAGGGCCTATATCTGGGTAGTAGTAAATGGGAAAGCAGGTGCTATCACATACACATAATTATATAGGTGGTATTTATAGGTTAACCTCCCTGAGTATGTGTTGGATTATGTACTCGCCTGTAAACCCTCATTGAGCTGGTAGGTGATTTTTGCTGGGATGAGCTCCTATTTGACATGGGATTCTGGACTCGGGTCACTGACCTTAAATTAATACATTGGTTAATCATTGGTCATATATATATCGTAACATTTATAATTTCGCCTAAACGTTTCTCAATAACTTGTAAGTTATTTAGATACGCGTTACTTTGTGTGACACTTTTATAAACGTAACAAACCTAATTATATATGTCAGTTTTATATATATATATATATATATATATATATATATATATATATATATATATATAAATTAGAAGAGAATAGCAGGCACTCTCTATTCATACAGCCACCGGGGTGCCCTCCTAGAAAAGGTGTGTGTGTATGTGTATGTGTATGTATATATATATATATATATATATATATATATATATATATATAATGCATGCACGTTTGTATGGTATCCGTTAAGCATTTCAACGTATTTTTTTGTTAAGCACAACCAGCAGTATTTATTTATTTTTTATACACTGGGTCCAATAATCATTATGCAGCATTGTGAGTTTGAGGGGATATGTGTATACACACACACACACACACACACACACACACACACACACACATCTATAGATATATATATAGATATATATAGATAGATAGATAGATAGATATACACACACGTTCATATGATAGATGTTAATATATTCATGAGAAGATGGTTGATGGACAGATATGTAATTAATTAACTCTCTCTCTCTCTCTATATATATATATATATATATATATATATATATATATATATATAGTAGTTTACCAACATGGTGTACTGCATGATTATACATATATGTCTGTCTGTCTGTCTGTCTAGCTAGCTAATATAAAATCAGGGTGTAAACAATGTTCGATATCAGGCATTCAAATCGGGGAAGTTTCCAATTAATTGGAAGACACAACTCACAATAAACTACCCCTTTCGTTTTACAAGCAATCCTTTGAGTGGGGTATACTGAATATCGTATATCACAGTGGTTAAGGCTCTGCGGTTTTATGGCATATGGATATGGTGCTTTATTATACACAATATATTAAACTGAGTATGAGTTATCTAACTGCTGGGGGTTTTATAGAAGGTTGTGAACAAAATTCTCCAAAAACATTTACTACTTCAACGCTGAATCGTGTGTGTGTGTGTGTGTGTGTGTGTGTGTGTGTGTGTGTGTGTGTGTGTGTGTGTGTGTGTGTGTGTGTGTGTGTGTGTGTTTAACATGTGACGTTCTAACTGCTGTGGAACTAGAAGTTTCCGCAAGTCTTGCCAGAGGTTATCCTGAGACTTGTAGTTCCACAACAGATCCACACATTGTCTAGGTCTGGAATGATGTCTGGAATGATAAATGTGATGCAAACTAGGCATAGCTTGATGACAGTGATCAAGTGGCAGAGGAGTCAGTGACAACTGGGCAGATCACCAGCGACTGACGCTCCTGTGTGGCTTCTTTTAGCCAGGGACCATCTGGAAGGGATCTGATGTAAAGTGGATTTATTCCGAACCAGCAGAGCTGGAGGAAAGTGTGTATATTCTCCTCTCCAGTTGCCTTGATGAATGAGTTGTTGTTGGATAAAGACAAATAGTTGGGCTTGCTCTGCCTGCTCCTTTTATTATTATTCTTTTTTTCCTCGTATTTTTTTGGGTTGTTGTTGTTGTTGCTTTGGAACAGTTTTAACCCATTTGCTGCCAGCACAGCTAGTATGTTATGCTGGCTGTGCGTTCTCATGTACAGTTTCTCCCCAACTGTACACCCCATATACCTGCACCAAATGTACATTGCAAGATTGTTGTTTTCACTATACTGATGGCTGAAAGTTGCATCAGATCATGCTGGTCCTAGTAGTACCACACCAGTGGCAGGACTACAGCATGCCTGGGACTGGTGTTCAGCTTAGTAGCCGGTTTATAGACTTCCCCTTTGCAGTCTGGCACAGGTTCCTGTTGTTCCTCCCATTCTCAGCCCAAAAAGCAGAGTCTGTCTCATCCTTTTGGTTCTAATTAGGAGAGGTGAGGTCCTTTGGAAAACATAATCCTGCAGGCCAGTGCTCACTACTACTGCAGCCAAATGAATCCTTCCCACGTCTTGAATCACTTTGGTTTGCCTGTAGAATATGTGAGGAAATGAAATACACATTGGGAACATAATGCCATTCTCTTTCTCTTCCCCTCTTTAGGAGCTCAGTCCTGGGAGCACCAGTACTCTGGAGTGGATCATCAGGCTGCAAGGTGCTGGGTGGTGACCGGTGAAGTTGTGGAAGATGGGTAGTAAGGCCTTGCCAGCCCCTATTCCCTTGCACCCTTCCCTGCAGCTGACAAACTACTCATTCCTGCAGGCAGTGAACACTTTCCCAGCAGCTGTGGACCATCTCCAGGGGCTTTATGGACTCAGTGCTGTACAGACCATGCACATGAATCACTGGACTTTGGGGTACCCAAACATACATGGGATCACCAGGTCCACCATCACTGAGATGGCAGCTGCCCAAGGCCTGATGGATGCCAGGTTTTCCTTCCCTGCTCTACCCTTTGCCACTCACCTTTTCCACCCTAAGCAAGGAACCATTGCCCACATGATCCCAGCCCTGCACAAAGACAGGCCCAGGTTTGACTTTGCCAATTTGGCCATTGCTGCCACCCAAGAGGACCCACCTAAGATGGGCGACCTTTCCAAGCTTAGCCAGGGTTTGGGCAGCCCTATTTCAGAGATCAGCAAGTTGTCCCCAGACAGGAAACCTTCCAGGGGGAGGTTACCATCCAAAACCAAAAAAGAATTTATCTGCAAGTTTTGTGGGAGACACTTTACCAAGTCCTACAACTTACTCATTCACGAGAGGACACACACAGATGAGAGGCCCTACACCTGTGACATCTGCCACAAGGCCTTCAGAAGACAGGACCACCTAAGGGACCACAGGTGAGTTGGCACTACCCTCTTCCAGGTCTGCTGGGTATATGGGTATAGTAAGTCAGTTGTATCCTCTACAATCATTACCTAGGTAATGTGGTAGGTTCTCCTGAAGCTATAGGAGGTGCCTACATAGTGAGGACCAGAGACCTAAATTGACCCTCTCAAGACAAGAAAAGGCTATAGAATGATATAGGAAAGGAAGTTACATTATCTACTAGACTGGTCTGGTGTAAACACTTAGCATTGGTAATCTGCCCTGACACCAGACATGCTGGGACTTGTAGTTTCACAAGCAGTGATCCACAGCTATGTCGAGCTTGCAAAAAAAAACTCCCAAACTGATATGAATATATGTTCTTATGTTATTTCTTCCATCATTACCTGCTGTTATTATAGCCAGCATTATAAAAAGCTCTGTTTTAGTATCATGGGTGGTACAGATAAATTAAACTGATGCTATAAACTCTAATATGTCTTATGTGATATAAATGATATGGTCAAAAATCTCATCCCTGGGTCCCAAGACAATGAACAAGTGGTAGTTCCTCATGTGCCAGGAAACGTCACGCATAGCACTTCCCCAATGGTGAAATATTACATATGATTTGGGTGGTGATGTACTACTTGCAGCGTTAATGGGGTGCGGTAAATCTCTCCGAGCAGCCATCTCTACATAAATAATCCACGTTGCAGGCTGATTTACGCACAGGGCCAGGTTTTATGGCCCAGGTGAAGTGAAATTGTTTCAGCAACCTCACACTGAGAATGTATTTACAGGAGCTATAGAGATAAGGGCTTGTGTGAAGGTCGATGGTTTTCATGCAGATAAAATCGGACAATGCATACTGTTTAACTGGGGCACAATAATCTCTGAGCAGAGGGCAATCAGGCTTTGATCAGGATCAGTGATCTGTTTGCCAGTGACCTGTCTTGTGTACCCATGGGGCTATTACACAGGGGCAATCTGCTATATAAAGACCATTGATGTTCTTCTGCTGTTTAAACTCAGATTATTTATGATCGATTTGTTCTCGTCCCCCTCCCCCACCCAGATATATCCATTCCAAAGAGAAACCGTTCAAGTGTCAGGAGTGTGGAAAAGGATTCTGTCAATCGAGGACTTTGGCAGTACATAAAACACTGCACATGCAGGTGAGATGGGGGTATATGTTACCCAATACTGGAGAAAGAGGGGGGGGGGGGGGGGGGGGGAAACTTCACAAAATCTTACACAGTCACTAAATAAAATGTGCTGTAACCCAGAGCACCAGATCACTTTTTGAAACTTGACATGAAGGATTGAAACTTATGTATTTATTTATTGGTCAATTAGTTGATTGATATAGGCAACAATTCCTTTCTGCAACATTACCTGGAAATTCATTTTCCCTTTAAATATACCCCAGGGACTTATACCAATCAGGTGACTATTATTGCCCCACTCCATCTCCCATCCCTCCCCCAAATTGTGTAATATAGCAGAAATATCCATTTACAATAAATTTAAAGTCAGCCCCTTCTCTCTTTTTAAAGAGGCAGCCATGTTAACTAAAGTTAAAGTATGTGAAAAGTATTTCACTCAATAGTCACCTTTTTCATGATATAATTGTAGCAGTCACACCAGCACATTAGAGATTCATATTATATTGAAAGTAAAGGGAACTACTGTTAACACACACACACACACACACACACACACACACACACACACACACACACACACACTATATAGATAGATAGATAGATAGATTTATATATATATATATATATATATATATATATAGAGAGAGATAGAAAGATTGATATATATAGCTATACATACATACATACATACATACATACATACATACATACCAAACCACATAAATATACATATAAATAAATATACAAAGATATATATTAATAAAAAATAAAAGTAAAAAAACAAGGAAAGGAGACGGTGTAAAGGATTAATCCTTTGCTTGCTTCAAATCTGAACAGGAATCACCCCACAAATGCCCCACATGTGGAAGAACATTTAATCAGAGAAGTAATCTGAAAACTCACCTTCTTACCCATACAGACATCAAGCCCTACAATTGTGAGCAGTGCGGGAAAGTATTCAGGAGAAACTGCGACCTGCGACGGCACAGTCTGACTCACAGCCCCAGGCAGGACTACTAGATCCTGGACACACCTGTCCCTGCGACACCCCCTCCCCAGCTTCATCCCCCACAGCACAGCCCACACTGGGGACTAGAAAAAGGGGGAGAAGCCCTAGCTTTTATTCAAGGACTTGCTTTCATGGACTGAACTTTACAAAAAGAAAAAGAAAGATATAGCCAGACTGAAGCTTGTTTCTTGCCTCTTGTACAGATAAAAAAAAGCTCATTTTAGAGCTATGTAAATAAGTGTTATTGTTCCTTTTTTTTTATTGTTGTTATTATTATTATTAATATTATTATTGATGTCCAGTTTTAATGCACAATGGTACAGGTTTGTCTGGATAAATTACCTTAAAACTGTATTTCAAAAATAAAAATCTAAATTTTTTTGCAAACAATTTTTATTTCTATCTATCTATCTATCTATCTATCTATCTATCTATCTATCTATCTATCTATCTATCTATCTATCTATCTATCTATCTATTTACTGTATCTATAAATAAAACGTGCTGAGGATTTCCTGATCTATTGGTGAGTGATGTGAATGAGCTGGGTCAGGTGATTCTCCATTCAATTGACTGCTCTAATAGAATTAATAGTGATCTTGAAGATGAAACGAGTGTAAAGCCAATTGCTGTGCAAGACAAGATTGTGCCGAGCAGACCGTGGACTAGAATATATTTGAGTCAACACTGTCTGGGGTTCGTGTGGTTCAGCAATGTTAAACCTTGACCATTAATAATTTATCACTGACAGACACAACGAATGAAGACAAGTGACCCCAGTCAGTTCAAACGGGATAAATAGGGAGTCGAAATTAGGTCGTGTGACCACAAAAATAAGTAAAAATAGCAATTTAAGGAAAGACCAGTTTGTATGTTGATAAAATTAATATGTAGTGATGCCTTTTAGTGGACCACCATTAGGATCTTCCGATGTGATCGCTTATTTTTTAATAAACACTTTTTTTTTTCATTGTAAAGCATTTATAGCTGAAGGGTCCCACGTCTGTGCTTGCTGGCACTTGTAGTTCCACAACGGCTGAAACATTGCATGTTCACTTCCTTTGGCTGAAAACGTACAAAAAAAAACAAGAAGTGACACAAAAGTGTAAATACATAAGGGGGGGATTAAATATGGTACAATATGCAAGACTCCTTGGTTTATAAGTGTGGAATCAATTTACTAAATTTTAATACATGTGTAATATATTTTAAATATTAAGTTCAATTCTGCAAAAATGGGAAACATATGTCAGCTTTTCTATAATTCTAATATATACCGAATAATAAGTGTTATTGGAATTAACTGTTATAATTATAGAGCAGTTGTGTGTTATACTATGTGATACAATGTAACAACACTGTGCGCCCCCCTTCTCCCCTTCTCCCCAACCTATCCTGATTACATTGGATATTATTACTGCAATATGAGAAGGTTTAAACAGGCAGATTAATTTCCATTGCTTAGCAGAACAGATTTTATTTACTCCCTCGGAAACCAATTCTATTAGTCACTTTAGTTTATGAAACACATGGAGAAAAATCGAGGTAATTACAAATTATATGCACCAGAAAGAAGGAAATGAATATATATGCTGTATTTCTGAACAAATAATTTAATTATGGGCTAGAATTAAATACTGGGTGATGAGTTTATACGGTGTGAAAAAAGTATCATTTGAAAAACTAGTTTAAAAGCTAATTGCCCAACACTGACTGATGAATTACATAAATGTAGCATTCGAAGATAGTTCCTCTAAACTGGCGTTTGAATATTAGCGCTATATATAATAATAATAATAATAATAATACAAAAAGGAATAAGGAGTTATATTATAATGTCCCATAATTGGAAATAAAACCACAAAAGTAATGCCGGAGTTATAATGTAATCAAAGAAATTGAGAATACATTCTCGCGCAATTTATTACTAATTTGTTTGACTTTCTTTTTTTGTGGGATTTAATCATTGTATCTTACAATGGTAACTTGTAATATTGAACATATCTAGCTACATTACCTGTGGTGTTCCATTATCTAAGAAATGTCCTTTTTATAGGCGTATTAGGAACATCACCGAGGACAGACACATACTAATTTAACTATGCGATGCGGCTTAACGCTTTGGAACATCATTTTTGACGTCAGTAATCGGCATCTGAAACCGGAATCTAAAGATGTTTTTCCAGAATAAAATTAACATTTTTGCAACATGTATGGACTAGTACAATAATAGCTACATCTCCATGGCAAAACAAACATACACGGTTTTAACAGATAAAATGTTTTGCTTCATTATTGCTAAATATTTCACAGCTGAAGACTCGAATCAGTTAAATATAAACGATTATTAAAATACTCGTTAACCTTTCTGCACATTTATTGTAACATCATCGCGGTGTGTGTGTGTGTGTGTGTGTGTGTGTGTGTGTGTGTGTGTGTGTGTGTGTGTGTGTGTGTATATATATATATATATATATATATATATATATATATATATATATATTAGAACTACAGGCAATTCTGACAATTAACGCTAACAGGCATTTAGGGGAAGCATCGAGCGAATACAGGAACCTGGCAACTCAGAGACTGATGGCGGTTGCAGTCAGAGGATGCCAGTGCGGATGGTGGCTACACACACACACACCTGCTGGTGCAGTGCTGGTATATGCGTGCTGTGTTCAGGTGTAAGTGCTGTACTTACCGCTACATGTATGGCATCGTCAGTCATTTACAGACTGACCTAAAGAAAAACCCCACAGAACATTAGATGTAACTATTATATATAGAGTGTGTCCCCTTGTTTTAGATGCAAACTTTATACGCATGGTTTTCCATAATAACTACAGAATATATATTTAAGTTTAGAAATATCTAAAAAAAGGTACTAATTTTACCATAATCATCATAAAGAATATTAGGAAATAAATGCATAAGGTTTTAATGTGTGTGAGTACACAGAGAGAGAGAGAGAGAGAGAGAGAGAGAGAGAGAGAGAGAGAAAAAATAAATATTGCTGGCTATCGGGATCCAGGCTGTAACTGGCATCCTATAGGTTTTATTAATCAGTCAATGTTTTGATGGGTTGAGGTATATTTTGCTTCCAGTAGCCAACCATGTTATATTAGGGGAATTTTTTATTTTTTTATTTTTTTTTTATTTTTTTGGCTAATATGATTGTTTGTTGGATGCAATCACAGATCCACCAAACTGTGTTACGTTTTTATAGCTGTGTAGTAAATATCCCCTTGCAGGAGGCAGCAGAAGACAGGTGTTGTGTTTAGGATGGGGGATTGGGTTGCCCATATCTGTAATCTATTTTGTCCCTCTGCTATACCACAGATCCCATATACAATGAGGAAGTTACTGATTGATATAGGTATACCCATCAACTCTCATTGGAACAACCATATTGTGGACTAAATCATATGAGTTTGCAGCTTATAGGCTACCCATTGCTGAGCTTATCCAATACTCAGGCTACAATTCAGTAGGAATTAACCAGGTCACTTCCTGACTCATTAATGTTCTAGTTGGTCCTGTATAATCAATTGTACCTGGGGAAGACACACACAATATGCAAACTGACATGGAACAACTGTATGTGTCCAATACTTGGTGTGAGTGACTCTATTCCCCACATAGCATCATCTTCAAAGCCACTGGCTGCTGTAATCTCTGCACCCTACAACGACGTGTGGGGTAACGGAGGGAGTACAGGTTTCTCATGACTACAAACACATATTATTGTTCCCACACTGATCATTTCCAATTCCTTTTAATACAATTCTACTGCATTCATTTGAGTTTTTACAACTCAAGCTTTAATTACAATATAAATTCCATGTAATTTCAAATAAACATTTGAATCTGATTTAATTGCATGTCTTCTACACACAGTAAGGAAAAAAACTAAATTGCAAAATGTATGGGAATCCCTACAGTTGGCATTGCATTGCCCCAGACATTGTGATGTAATGTGCCCTAAATTACTGATTTGTGCATGGTAAATTATTCTAATGAATATATATATATATATATATGTATATATATATATATACTGTATGTATATATATATATATATATATATATATATGTGCCAATAGAGGAATGGGCGCACTTGGGTTGTTTTTCCACCCAATATTCAACGGGGAAAAACAGCAGTCTCCCTAAGATATTTACTCCTAATTTGTGAGCATAAAACCACATTTAACATGTTCCATGTAAAATTTATTACAACATAAAAGCAATGATACAAAACGGTATAGTATCTCTTCTTGCAGATAACACCATATAGTACAGAGGACCAGTTGAAATAACTTTGATAGATTCCTCCTTTGACAATTCGGAGATTTGATGTTTATGAACAAATAACCCGACGCGTTTCGTCTTACTCTAAGACTTCATCAGGGGTATGTCTAAAAATATATATAAAATATTTATATCAGAATCTTATCCTGATTAAAACAATAATATGAGGGAACATGTCAATGAACGAGGAAAAATGCAAGACAGAACTTAAAACATGGGCAAAATATACAAATATATATATAAATATGTGAGGAAAAAATATACATACACATATGGTTTAACATACAAGGAGGATGATCTTAACATATCCATGGAAAACAATTATGTGATACAATCTCAGAACAAAGAATTCACAATTATACCAAAGAGAAAGAAATAGACATATAAAGAGGAGTTCATCATCACAAGAACATAATAATTACATATGGCATACCTCTAGTGCTTGATAAATACTGTTAGTGCATCAATAAAATGGCAATTACGTATTCTGGATACTTGAAAAAACCACACACCGGTGGGGTACACAGGTGAAAGTTAGATTAAGCCTAATTGGGGAAATATAAGTTTTTAGTACTAACAACAATTAATAACATATTCTGCATAATACTGGGCTCAATAATAACAAATAAATGAATATATCTGTACATTGAACACATACCTTATGGTTAAGTGCTTATCCAGAATACGTAATTGCCATTTTATTGATGCACTAACAGTATTTATCAAGCACTAGAGGTATGCCATATGTAATTATTATGTTCTTGTGATGATGAACTCCTCTTTATATGTCTATTTCTTTCTCTTTGGTATAATTGTGAATTCTTTGTTCTGAGATTGTATCACATAATTGTTTTCCATGGATATGTTAAGATCATCCTCCTTGTATGTTAAACCATATGTGTATGTATATTTTTTCCTCACATATTTATATATATATTTGTATATTTTGCCCATGTTTTAAGTTCTGTCTTGCATTTTTCCTCGTTCATTGACATGTTCCCTCATATTATTGTTTTAATCAGGATAAGATTCTGATATAAATATTTTATATATATTTTTAGACATACCCCTGATGAAGTCTTAGAGTAAGACGAAACGCGTCGGGTTATTTGTTCATAAACATCAAATCTCCGAATTGTCAAAGGAGAAGGAGGAATCTATCAAAGTTATTTCAACTGGTCCTCTGTACTATATGGTGTTATCTGCAAGAAGAGATACTATACCGTTTTGTATCATTGCTTTTATGTTGTAATAAATTTTACATGGAACATGTTAAATGTGGTTTTATGCTCACAAATTAGGAGTAAATATCTTAGGGAGACTGCTGTTTTTCCCCGTTGAATATTGGGTGGAAAAACAACCCAAGTGCGCCCATTCCTCTATTGGCACATATTTGTATCTTTTTAGTCCCTCCTAACAAGGGACTTAGTGGAATTTGGCAGCCTTAACCCAATCCTTTCTCACTTTCTGTTTAATAGCGCAAAAGGGAGAGTATCTGTTTTGTATATATATATATATATATATATATATATACTGTATGTATGTATATATATATATATTTATATAAACACAACCAATTATACAGCACAATACATCTAACTCTCTCTGCACGTGTTTTATCTGACACACCTGCAGTTCACATGGGCCTCATTCCGAGTTGTTCGCTCGCTGGCAGTTTTTAGCAGCCATGCAAACGCTATGCTGCCTCACACTGGGAGTGTATTTTAGCTTAGCAGAAGTGCGAACGAAAGGATCGCAGAGTGGCGGCAAAAAAATGTTGTGCATCTTTAGAGTAGCTCAAAACTTACTCAGCGCTTGAAAACACTTCAGACTGTCCAGTTCCTGTTTTGACATCATAAACATGCCCTGCGTTCACCCAGCCACGCCTACGTTTTTCCTGGCACACCTGCGTTTTTTCGAACACTCCCCGAAAACGGTCAGTTGACACCCAGAAATGCCCACTTTATGTCAATCACTCTGCGGCCAGCAGTGCGACTGAAAAGCTTGTGTGAAACTACATCGTTCGTTGTAATAGTACTTCGCGCGTGCGCATTGCACCGCATACGCATTCGCAGAAGTGCCATTTTTTTTGCCTCATCGCTGCACAGCAAACGAATGCAGCTAGCAAACAACTCGGAATGACCACCATGGTTTTACCCAACTGCTAACAGATTTGCTGCTGCGATCAACTCTGAATTAGGCCCTGAGTAATTGACCTCTCATTCCCTGCCACATTGGTGCTTGCACTTCAAATGCACTAGTACATACTGGTACACTTATTAGTAACCAATTAACCCAACAGTCTGTTTTTGGAGTGTGGAGGCAAGTTGGAGCACCGAAAGAAGCTCAAGCAACACAATGAAAACATACACGGTTCAAACAGGGCCCTGGTTGGGAGTCAAACCTGTGACCCATGGCTGTGATCCAGTAATGCTAACATCCAGGGACACTGAGATGGGGGTTACTGATAACCTGGGCCTGAGCTTGTTGGGGGGGCCTAGCGGGGAAGGGGGGGGCCAGATCAGCTGCTAAGGGCAGTGCACAGCACCACATCGCAGCTGCACGCATAGTTTTTTGTGGGGGGGGGGGTTTGCCTCCCAGATTTGTCAATTCTGCCCCCAGTATCCGGGCTCCTTTCACCATTAAACTGCCCTGCTAACAACTGTATCACTGTACACATGAGCCTACAACAATATCTGTGATGCCCCTACCCAGATGCATGGTTTGCCTGTTTGGGCAATTGAGTCCAATCCTTGAGCATTTTCTTGTAAGTGAGGAGCAGAGTCAGCGCTACACCATGGGGCATGTAGTGGGATGAATAAATAAAATATAAATATAAAATATTCAGATGAATAATCAGAGCTCATGTCTCATAGGAAAGAGAAATGTATTTGTGTAACATTCTCTGATTAAGCATATGGATGTCTTGCTCTATATCAGCAGAACTTTAGACAGTGTAACAGAGGTGTTTGATAAATAAAGTTGAGATTAAAGGAGACAAACTATAATCTCCTGCAGTGGAAACCATGGGAGTACTGTAATACAGGAACAATGCACCAGTTTCCATAAATATCTACTACTGTATTTTATTTTTGTGCTTTAGATATATAATTTGCCTTTTTAAGATCTAGTTATCCTTACTTTTATACATTATTTATGGAATATCCAAAAACCATTGCTATTCTAACATTTTCCATGTGATATGCCTCTGGGATGAAAATAGACATCTTGTTGACAGAGCATCTTGTCAGAATCCAGTGTTGGCTGTCTCTTGCCTTGTGCCATACAGCATGATGTCTGAGAAGATATCCACTGGACATATTTCAAGATGTCGGCACCTTGTGAAATACTTTGCAGTCCTATAGTTCCAACATGTTACTCATCACTGTCTTATGTTTCCCAGAAGCATACTGCAATCCTCACCTTACTGTGCTGTGGATAGGACTCAACATTAGCCACCTAAATTTGGGCACAGTTTTATTTAAAGGGACCCTGCATCTACCATAGAAAATACAAGATGTACTAAACATTGGAGAATGATATAGTGGAGAAAGAGACAAAGTACCAGCCAATCAGCTCTGTCGTTTTTCATACACAGCCTGTGACATGACAGTTAGGAGCTGATTGGTTGGTACTTTATCTTCGTCCACTTTATCTCCTTCCAAGGCTTAGTACATCTCCCCTATAATATGATTAGAGTTGTCATTTGCTCAACTACATTATTAGAATAGAGAACCATATGTCTATTTCTTTTGGATTCACTCTCGCTCCACTCAAAACAAGATCTCCCATATGTAAAAGTGAAAGAGCTCTGTTTCCATAAGCTTCTGCTCCACTAGGATTTATGACCGGAATGAAAAATTCTGAAACAGTAGCCGTAACAATTCCCAATTGTAAATAGATCACATTGGGCAGCATGGTGGCATAGTGGTTAGCATTGCTGCTTTACAGCACTGGATCTTGGATTCAAATCCCACTAGGGGGCGTTATGTGAGGAGTTTGTATGTTCTCTCTATTGTTACGTGGGTTTTCTTCTTATGCTTCAGTTTTCTCCCACAATCCAAAAACATACTGGCTGGTTAGGTGGCTTCTGACATAAAGTTGAGCCTAGAGAGCAAGGGTATATTTACTAAGGGTATATTTACTAAGATGGGAGTTCTATTTAAGATGGAATGTTGCCCATAGCAACCAATCAGGTTCCAGGTATTATCTTCTAGAAGTTGCTAGATAAATTAAAAGTAGAATCTGACTGGTTGCTATGGGCAACATCCCATCTTAAATAGAACTCCCATCTTGGTAAATTTACCCCTAAGTGTATTCATGTGATAGGGAACATAGGGGCAGATGTATTAACCTGGAGAAGGCATAAGGAAGTGATAAACCAGTGATAAATGCAAGGTGATAAACGCACCAGCCAATTGGCTCCAATATGTAAATTAACAGTTAGGAGCTGATTGGCTGATGCGTTTATCACCTTGCACTTATCACTGGTTTATCACTTCCTTATGCCTTTTCCAGGTTAATACATCTGCCCCATAGATTGTAAACTCTACTTGGGCAGGGACTGATATGGGGCTGTGACTAGGGGTGTGCAAGCGGTGCCGTTTCACGGGGCCCTGGAGGCGGCACTGTCGCTGCCCCGCGGCACCTACATGATGCTTGCAGGGTGCCGGGAATGCACTCTACAGCCAGTAGCGCTACTGCAGAGATGCACCCTGCAGCCTGTGGAGCTTCCAGGAGTGTCCTGAGGACGCAGCGGGCATTACTCAACTTCCCAGATCCGTTGAGCCTGCCACCTAGGTGTGACATCATAACGTCACAGGTTTCGGAGTAGTCGCCGACACAGGCGGCATTGCCGCACTGTTACAGCACTGGACTGATGTGAATGACTGAAGTATTCTCTATAAATCTATAGATTGTAAGCTTGCGAGCAGGGCCTTCCTACCTCTATGACTGTTTGTTATCACCCAGTTTGTTATTGTTATTTCAAATTGTAAAGCGCAACGGAATTTGCTGCGCTATATAAGAAACTGTTAATAAATAAATAAAGCGCGGAAGAATATGTGTGCACTATATATAAATAACTGTTAATAAATAAATGGGTTGCCAGGAGAAACTATTCCTCTGAGACAGATAGAGGACAGACACCCGGATTTGTAATTATACAGCAGATGTCAGCAGATTTCAAAGTGGCTGAGGGAAACTTTACCTTAAAGACCATATTTTATTTTTGTCATGGTGCCAATTACAGCTGCTTGGAGGGAGTTTAAGAAGGACAACAGTGAAGACAGGTACTGCTTATATCACAGAAAATATCTTTTATGGCATAACTAAGGAGGCTATAAAAATGTATTAAAGGTTGACACATCCTTGCTGATTGTTTGTTTGTTTGTTTGTTTGTTTGTTTGTTTGTTTGTTACTAATAATAATAGATTGTATTTACTTTTAAATTGATCCAGAAAAAAAATAAAAAATAAAAATCTTTCAATTGATGTACACATGCTGTAAAATAAGGCTCTCACGGCTGAGTTAATTACACGTTTATGTTTTAATAAACCCTACTCATATGTAGGGTGACATTTTCTTTGAGAAACTGATATGTTGTTCCATCATCTGATGCAATTACAAAGACAGTCATGAGGTCTCCAAATGAACAGAATTGGGACAGCTATAAAGAGAATGCTGGTCTCTCTCTATGGGGCCCATTTATGAACGAGTGATAAAACTTATTGTGGATGATAAAGCTTGTTTTGTATGATAAATGGTGCTCCAGCCAATCAACTCCCAACTGTCATTTTTCAAACGCATGACAGGTAGGAGCTGATTGGCTGGAGCACCATTTATCATATGCAATGAGTTGTATCATTTACAACGAGTTATATCACTTGTTGATAAATGAGCCTCTATAACTTTTTCAACATAATTACTATGCTGACCGCAGATTTATCCAACAGTCAGCTGAGCAGTTGTAAGGCATTAGGGCAGTGGTTCTCAAACTGTGTGCCGTGGCACCCTGGGGTGTCTCAGGACGCTTGCAGAGGTGCCTTGGATTGGTGGTTCACGACCAATCGAAATTATTTATGGTCAATGTAATAGGCAAAACCAGTGCTAGTGGCTGACAATCATAACATATGTGGACAAACAGAAGCAAATCTTGTCCCTCACTACGTAACTGACCCTAAGGATGACATATAAACAAAAGTTACTTAATTTTATATTTCTTTCTACATTTTTCCATAAGAAACTATTGGCCTACTGGTGCCGTGAAAAAAAATCTGGTACTCTAGGGCGCCGTGATTCAGAAAAGTTTGAGAACCACTGCATTAGGGAGTCTAGCTGTTCAAACTGCACTGGCATGTTTACAACAAGCAAGGTTAGACTGGCCCACAGGGGCAATCCCCGGTGGGTCCCACTGCCGGAGGGCCCCACCTCCTCTTCTGATTTCAGGTTTCAGACAGTGCACTTGAATTATACACTGGTACTCTATAAGGGAGGCATTTGATATGCCGGCTGTCGGGATCCCGGCGCTCACCATACCAACGCCAGAATCCCGACAGCCGGCATACCAACAACTATTCTCCCTCTTTGGGTGTCCACGACACCCCCGGAGGGAGAATAAATAGCGTGGCGTGCGTAGTGCGCCAACGTGCGTGCAGCATGGCGAGCGCAGCTAGCCCGCAAGGGGCTCTTTTGCTCTCACCCCTCTGCCTGCATGCCGGCGGTCGGGGTCCCAGTGCCGGTATGCTGGGCGCCGGGATCCCAAGCGCCGGCATAACATACTACACCCTTCTATTATATGAGTAGGGCACTGTTATATCCATGTTGTCTGCAGACTATATCCTCTTGGTTGGCCAAGCATCTGTGGTGATTGGTCACACCCCTAAATCCTGGGCCTCTACCACTAACTTATCCTGTCCGACATTGCTTCACAGTAATACCACAAGTGCGGACTCTGTATATTGACTGAATGCATTAAGAGCTTAAGCTACGCTTACCAGATAATATGACAAATATGAGACTATTATTAAAATTGTATATAATGCATCTGTGCAAGAAATTAAATGTAATCAAGGGATGTAGTTATGTGACCGGCGGTCAGGAAATCGCCAGTCACATTACCGGCACCCACATCCCGCACACCCCTAATCCCGACAGTCGGCATGCCAAGACAACCATAGAATGGGAATAGAACCTGTGTCGAGCACAGCGAGCCCCCCCCCCCTCCCCCGCCAACATTCCGGGGCCGGGATCCTGGCCACTGGTAATCCAACCCGTAATCAAGGCAGCCCATTACGCGCTCACGCAGGGTTGATAAACACAGGGGTTAAAGTGAGCCAGAATGGGGCGGAACTGCAGTTCCGCCTCCTCCGGCTCACCTCACCCGATGTGTCCCGCCGCCGCACAGGGAGATGCCGGGCGCCCGTTGAGATTGTGTTATCAGCAGTGCCAGGCTCTCCCTGCATAGTGGAAGCCGGCGGCAGGAGCTCAGTACTGAGTTCCGGCTCCCGGCTCAGTGCGCGCTATGAGAGAGACGTCAGGATGTCTCTCTCACAGTACTGGGGAGCAGGAAGCCGGGAGATCACAGCGGTAGGACGCGGGAGCGGGGCTTGGTAAGTATGGTGGCTTTTTTAAACATTTTGAAACATGTGGGCCTGTACAGCGCATCTACTGGGGCAAGCTACAGAGTGCCAAACTACTGGGGGTAATCTAGTGAGGGCAAACTACTGGGGGTAATCTACTGAGGGCAAACTACTGGGGCAAGCTACAGGGGGCCAAACTACTGGGGGGTAATCTACTGAGGGCAAACTACTGGGGGTAATCTACTGAGGGCAAACTACTGGGGCAAGCTACAGGGGGCCAAACTACTGGGGGCAATCTACTGAGGGCAAACTACTGGGGCAAACTACAGGGGGCAAGCTACAGGGGGCCAAACTACTGGGGCAAGCTACAGGGGGCTAACTACTGGGGGCAGACTACAAGGGGCTAAACTACATGGGGCTAACTACAGGGGCGCATTACGACTGGGGGCATAACTATAGGGGCGCATTACTACTGAGGGCATAACTACAGGGGCGCATTACTACTGGGGGCATAACTACAGGGGCACATTACCACTGGGGGCATAACTACAGGGGCACATTACCACTGGGGGCATTACTACAGGGGAGCATTACTACAGGGGAGCATTACTACAGGGGGGCTAAACTACAGGGGGGCATTACTACAGGGGAGCATTACTACAGGGGGGCAAAACTACAGGGGGGCATTACTACTGGGGAGCATTACTACAGGGGGGATAAACTACAGGGGGGCATTACTACTGGGGGCATAACTACTGGGGGCATAACTGCAGGGGACATTACTACTTTGGGCAAAGTACATGAGGCTAAACTACTGGGGTCATAACTGCAGGGGCATTACTACTGGGGGCTAAACTACAGGTTGCTAAACGACTGGGGCATTACTACAGGTGACATTACTACTGTGGGCATTACTAATGGGGGCACTACTAATGAGGGCATTGTAAAGGGAACACTACATAAGGGGCATCACTCCTGGGGACATAAAGGGCACTACTACTGGGGGCATGGCATAAGGGGCACCACTACTATGGGCTCTATATAAGGGGCACTACCAGTATAGTGGACATTGCATAAGGGGCACTACAACTGAGGTCATTGTAAAAGGGGTGCTACTGCTGTGGGCATTGTGTATTAGGGGTGCTACTAATGTGGGCATTATTACTATTGTGTGACCACGCCCATTTCTTTTTGCAACCACACCCCTTTTTCGGGGCGTGTGCGCCGTAGGCACGCGCAATACCTTTATTGCATGGGTGCCGGGGGGACGGGGGGTGAGTTCCACCACCTCTCTAGGACCACTTTAAGCACTGGATAAACACTTTACATTCTACGATGTTGTGCAAAAGACTAGTTTACAGTTGTACTGGCGACGTGCTTATAATGTTTTAGGCACCAACTCACATTTGTCAGCATAGCAGTGTCTGTGTTCCAGCCCCCCTACTCTGGCTGTCAATATTGTAATTGTCATCAGGATTTCAACTTCCCTCTTAATGAATGGTGCCTTTTTGTACCAGAGACACCCCCCCCCCCCCCAAAACCCCCACTTCCTCCCCTTGTCCAATGCACAATAAAATACACATACAATACATACTTCAACTAGGTTCAGACTAAAGTTACAGTATGTATTGTATGTGTATTGGGCAAGGTAGAGAGGATTGTGGGGAGGAGGTAGGGGGTGTCTGTATAAATGTCTTTTATTGTACATTGTCCAGCAACGATGATTGGACTGAACCCTGATTTAGATGATCAAAAGAGATCTTGTATCCCTCAGGTCTATCTAAATGTTTCATCAATCCCATATCCACTGATCGGATTGCCAGATCAGCCTGATGTGTGTGTATACAGCTTTATAGTCTCACATGAAATCTCCACCTGTAGAGATAGTGGCAACAATATATTAGTTACATGAAAGAGCATTCCTGGTGTAAAGGATTGCTCCCAGAATGCAGGTGATTTATCCTGCTAGGAGGTGTGTGAGGAACATAAATTACATTGTTTCAAGAAGAATTCCAATAGATATGTAATCTGGACAATACTCATAAATACAGCATTAAAATACTTTGATCTGTAAAACATATTATACCCAGTAATCCTGCAAATGCTTAATGACTGTGTGGCATTGAACAGAAGGAGTGTGAGAATAGGTAGAGATAAGGTTTCTGATTAAGAAGCTGTTTCAGTTTCTCTGAGTACGCAAATTCCTGATACAACTCCATAGTAAGCCAGAAGTACAAATCCCTGAGTAAATGTATACACAGACAGCATAAGCATAGGACAGCTTTACAATGCACTAGGGGTTGGGTGGGACTTTTACAGAAGTTTTATTTCTCATGGAGTGAGTTTGGGTGTTGCGTGCCTAATTTTTATTACATATTTTTAAAGGTCTGTTACTTTTGAGCCAGTCATTAGATTTCCCAAACAAAATTAGGAGGAAATATTTAGAATTATGATTTTTTTTTTTACTTGACAATACTGTTTTTGAGGAGACGACCATCTCTACCCCAACCAGCAGAATAACACCGATTTAATGTCTAGGATCCTTGCCACTCAGAAAATGCCTACATCCAATTGTCTTCAACTGCTAGTTCATCCAAGAATTCTCCTGCTGACGTTAAGATGCTTCCTCAGAAATACAATTCTGTGATAGATAGATAGATAGATAGATAGATAGATAGATAGATAGATAGATAGATAGATAGATAGATAGATTTTTCATAATGTTTATAATATATACCATGCTGAGTCAATAAGTGATTGCTTTGTTTGTTTTTATTATGTTCATGTTCATTCTGTTGCTAGGCAACAGAAGTCACGTTATTATGACGTCACTGAACTGTGTTCCCCCATTCGATTGAACGGCAGGAAGGAGACGCAGGGCTTGTTTGGCTCACCATGGGTATTTAAATGGTAAGTATTCACTATTATGTATTGTATTGTTCACTGAATCTTGATAAAAGTGCGGAAGCACTGAAACGTTGATTTAAACCAGGATGAGTTGGTGATTATTTCCTCGATTTGGAAGTCCAGAGTGCCGCCATTCATTTGATCGATAGATAGATAGATAGATAGATAGAAATAATAGAAACTTTCAAATATATCAACGGTTTCAACAAGGTACAGGAGGAAAACATTCTTCAAAGGAAGAGAAAGAAGTATTAGGACACAAGGACATGCGCTGAAGTGGAGGGGAGGGAGGTTCAGGGAAAATTTAAGGAAAAACGACTTCACAAAAAGAGTAGTGACTACGTGGAATAGCCTTCCATCAGAGGTGGTAGAGGCTAAGACAGTAGCGCAATTTAAACATGCTTGGGATAGGCATATGAATATCCTTACAAAGAACTAAGGATCAAATAGGGTTGAGGTTACTTAAAGAATAAAAAAAGGGCAGACTAGATGGAACAAGTGGTTCTTATCTGCCGTCAAATTCTTTGTAAATAAATATATAATAGGCACTAGGAAGGTATTATACTGTTTCTGTGCTCGTTAGAGGTAGTGGCATTATATTTATACAACACATGATGCCAAAATTGGATTAAAAATGTGTTGGTTGTTTGTTTGGTACTTCACAACGTTCACAACAGGTTGAAGATCATATTTGTGAAGTTGGAAAAGTATGAAATAATTATATAGAAAAATAAGTTTTTAAAAATAGTTTATCTATGAATTTAGTCAAAAATGTATATAAATAAACTGTACATCTTTATTTAAAATCCATCACATGTGCATAATACCAATGTTTAAATTGAAAACTGAAATATTTCAGATACATAGCTGTCCCACTAGGTGGGTAACCTTTCCATGGTCAGTGGATGAAAGGTCCAAAGTCTAATATGCTTTACTTTCAGGCATTAAGACCATCAGGGCATAAAAAGGAATGACATATTATCAAGTTTTAAGTGTATTTGAATGAGTGAATTATCAAATCTGACTTATCACTTACATATCTGGCTGGCTCTGTGTGATCAGTTTGTATACGCTGCCAAGTAATGGTTCCTGCAGTGGCTCACAGTGGTTCTTTCCTGAACGTGATGGAAGTAATCACTGGGATTGCTGGTGACATACATCATGTACCTTGTGTTGTCACAACCACCGGAGGGATGGCAATTTTTTGCCTTGGGGGTAAACACAATGAAGTAGCCTAGTCTCTTCTACCAGCGTAGTCAATGTAATATCAAAAATTGTTATGTCAAAAAGTACATACAATACAAAGAGCATTCTAGCTGTGGCTATACAATTCAGAGACAGTACTTGGGACCTCTATACAGTACAGATAGTATACCATTCTAGGGACATCTATACAATACATAAGGACTACTAGGGACCGCTATAGAATACATACAGTATTCTACGGAACACTATACATTACAGAGATCATTCTAGAGACTTCTAAACAATACAGATACCATTTTATGGAACTGTATATAATGCAGACAGCATCTTAAAAAAATAAATTATAATTATGGTGGCTTTACTATAAAGACTCCAGACCTCTGCTAACTTTACTGCAAAGATAATAGGGGAACATTTACTAAAGTGCATTTTTGCAAAACATCACTTTTTTGGTATGAATTTATATACGCACTTGTAGTACATCAAGTTTTGCCTGGTCATAAATAAATTATTATTGCCCATGTTATAAAAGGAATATTATTGCCTAAACAAATAACATATTTTTATATTGCCCTTTAAGAAAATGTATATTAAAATTGCTCACTTAATAAAAGTACAAAATAATGGGGGTAATTCCAAGTTGATCGCAGCAGGATTTTTGTTAGCAATTGGGCAAAACCATGTGCACTGCTGGGGAGGCAGATATAACATGTGCAGAGAGAGTTAGATTTGGGTGTCGTGTGTTCAATCTGCAATCTAATTTGCAGTGTAAAAATAAAGCAGCCAGTATTTACCCTGCACAGAAACAAAATAACTCACCCAAATCTAACTCTTTCTGCACATGTTATATCTGCCTCCCCTGCAGTGCACATGGTTTTGCCCAATTGCTAAAAAAAATCCTGCTGCGATCAACTTGGAATTACCCCAACATTACCTTTTAATAAAAGTTTAAATTAATATTGTCCACTTAAATAAATTAATTTTGCCCTCTCTGTAAAATAATAAATAAGCTTTGCCTCCTTTAATTAACTTTTGCACCTTTAATTAAGTAAATTAGCATTGTCTTTCTTCTGTTCTCAGAGGCCAGGTAGCTTAAACAGCATGCTTTCAGAAAGTATCTGAACAAATGTGACTTTGACTTTTTACCGGAGTTCTTGCCTAAACCGTATTCAGTTTAAGCGTTTGTGAACTACCTAACAATCAGTGTTAATTTTGTCGACAAAAAATGTGAGTCAAATTTTTCGTCGACTACGGTTTATTTCAGGACTAATATTAGACTAAAATCAAACTAAAATAAAAAGTGAGATCCTCTGAAATCTTTAAAAAAACAAAGCAAAAAAAAAAGTGACTAAGACTAAAAGTAAATTTTAAATCCTTGTCAAAATTAACACTGGAAGTAGGGTTTTACATTTTTAAAGAGCAATTATGTGTTCTAGATATTTGCAGAAAATAAATATGACCAGCTGTGAAGATTGTGTATTACACTTTATTGTTCTAACAATCTTTAGGCATTAACTTGTATATAATATATGGGAGTACTCAGTGCCGTAACTAGACATTTTAGCGCTGTGTGCAAGAAACAGCATCGGTGCCCCCCCCCCCCCCCCAATATACAAAACAGTGTCAATGCACGTGCCAAAAATATAGGGGCGTGACTTCATGGGGAAGGGGCATAGACACAGAGCTCCCTTTTACACATTACGTTAGGCAGTACTCCCTTTTACACAGTACGGCAGGTATAGTCCCCTTTTACACATTTTGGCAGCAGAGTCACCCTTTTTTACATATTAGGCAGGCAAAGTCCCCCTTTTTTACACATTTCAGTAGCAGAGTCCCCTTTTTTACACATTAAGGGGGCAGAGTCCCCTTTTTACACATTAGGCAGCAGAGTCCACCTTTTTTTTTTTTACACATTACATCAGCAGTCCCCCTTTTTTTACACATTAGGCAGGCAGAGTCCCCCTTTTTTACATATTACAGTAACAGAGTCCCCCTTTTTACACATTAAGCAGGCAGAGTCCCCATTTTTTACACATTATAGTAACTGAGTCCCCCTTTTTACACATTAAGCAGGCAGAGTCCCCCCCTTTTTTTATTACACATTACATCACCAGAGTCTCCCTTTTTTTTTTTTTTTTTACACATTAGGCAGGCACCCCCCCCCCTTTTTTTTTTTACATATTACATCAGCAGGATCCCTATTTTTTCCACATTAGGCAGGCATTCCCTCTTTTTTTACACATTACATCAGCAGTATCCCTATATTTTTTCAGATTAGGCAGGCATTCTCCTTTTTTTTACATATTACATCAGCAGGATCCCTATTTTTTTCCACATTAGGCAGGCATTCCCCCTTTTTTTACACATTACATCAGCAGGATCCCTATTTTTTCCACATTAGGCAGGCATTCACCCTTTTTTTACATATTAGATCAGCAGGATCCCTATATTTTTCCAGATTAGGCAGGCATTCCCCCTTTTTTTACACATTACATCAGCAGGATCCCTATATTTTTACAGATTAGGCAGGCATTCCCCCTTTTTTTACACATTACATCTGCAAGATCGCTATATTTATCCAGATTAGGCAGGCATTCCCCCTTTTTTTACATATTACATCAGCAGGAGCCCTATATTTTTCCAGATTAGGCAGGCATTCCCCCTTTTTTTACATATTACATCAGCAGGATCCCTATATTTTTCCAGATTAGGCAGGCATTCTCCCTTTTTTTACATATTACATCAGCAGGATCCCTATTTTTTCCACATTAGGCAGGCATTCCTCCTTTTTTTTACACATTTCATCAGCAGGATCTCTATTTTTTTCCACATTAGGCAGGCATTCCCCATTTTTTTTACACATTACATCAGCAGGATCCCTATATTTTTCCAGATTAGGCAGGCATTCCCCCTTTTTACACATTAAGGGGGCAGAGTCCCCTTTTTACACATTAGGCAGCAGAGTCCACCTTTTTTTTTTTTTTTACAAATTACATCAGCAGAGTCCCCTTTTTTTTACACATTAGGCAGGCAGAGTCCCCCTTTATTACATATTACAGTAACAGAGTCCCACTTTTTACACATTAAGCAGGCAGAGTCCCGTAACCCCCCCCCCCTTTTTTTTTTTTTACACATTTTATCACCAGAGTCTCCCTTTTTTTTTTGTTTTACACATTAGGCAGGCATTCCCCCCTTTTTTTTTACATATTACATAAACAGGATCCCTATTTTTTCCACATTAGGCAGGCATTCCCCCTTTTTTACACATTACATCAGCAGGGTCCCTATATTTTTTCCGATTAGGCAGGCATTCCCCTTTTTTTTACATATTACATTAGCAGGATCCCTATTTTTTTCCACATTAGGCAGGCATTCCCCCTTTTTTACACATTACATCAGCAGGATCCCTATTTTTTCCACATTAGGCAGGCATTCCCCCTTTTTTTACATATTACATCAGCAGGATCCCTATATTTTTCCACATTAGGCAGGCATTCCCCCTTTTTTTTACACATTACATCAGCAGGATCCCTATATTTTTACAGATTAGGCAGGCATCCCCCCTTTTTTACACATTACATCAGCAAGATCCCTATATTTTTCCAGATTAGGCAGGCATTCCCCCTTTTTTTACATATAACATCAGCAGGATCCCTATTTTTTTCAGATTAGGCAGGCATTCCCCCTTTTTTTACACATTACATCAGCAGGATCCCTATATTTTTCCAGATTAGGGCGGCATTCCCTCTTTTTTTACATATTACATCAGCAGGATCCCTATATTTTTCCAGATTAGGCAGGTATTCTCCCTTTTTTTACATATTACATCAGCAGGATCCCTATTTTTTTTCCACATTAGGCAGGCATTCCCCTTTTTTTTACACATTACATCAGCAGGATCCCTATATTTTTCCAGATTAGGCAGGCATTCCCCCTTTTTTTTACACATTACATCAGCAGGATCCCTATATTTTTGAACATTAGACAGGCATTCCCCCTTTTTTTACACATTACATCTGCAGGATCCCTATATTTTTCCAGATTAGGCAGGCATTCCCCCTTTTTTACATATTAGGGTCCTAGAGAGAGAGTGCGTGATAGAGACATAGAGTGTGAGTGTGAGTGTGTGTGTTACGCACCTGGGGGGGGCGCGATCCGGCATCCAGAAGACGGCAGAGACACCCATCAGCGGCAACGCTCCAGAGGCGGACAAGCGGCAGGACACAGGCGGCTGCGGGACTGTGAGCTGGCGGCTGCAGAGGAGCTCCCAGTTGCTTGCAGCGGCCAGCGGGACTCAGGTACAGCGGCGGAGGTGGGTCTAAAGGGCGGAGTGGGGGAATGAAGAGCTTTGTGGGAGAACTACCTGTTACTTGCAGTGGCAGCGACCAGTGGGACTCAGGGACAGTGGCGGCGGGGGCCGGTGGCGGCGGGACTAAGAGATGGAGCAAAGGGAGTCTAGATTACTAAACACAAGTTAAATGTATGCAGACTTTCAAAGGATTTTTAGAGAAATGTTTTTCAGCAAAATCCATTACAGTATCATTAAACTGTTTGCAATAGTTACGACTAAAACATTGACTAAAATTAGACTAAAATGAAAACTGAGATCTTCTGACTAAATCTTGACTAATAGAAGCAAAAGAAAAAGACAAAAATGTGACTTTAAACCAACTAAAATTTTAAGTAAGTGACTACATTGAAAAATGAACACTGCTCAGAATGCATGCAGCTTGAGGTTTAGGCATCCAAATAGTTATAGACATTTTTTTTTATAATTTTTCTTTTATTGAAGCTTCAACATGTGCCAATAAAGTCATGCAAGGCTGGACAGAGCAATATATGAACAAGTATTTCACAGTCAATACCAACATAAGACCATGAGACCATACAATAATACTAAAATCATTGTATTGATGTACACAGGGCCGGATTAAGGCTGGTGGGGGCCCCGGGCAACGAACGTGTGGGGGCTCCACCAATAAAAATTGCGGCCAAAGAACTCCCCCCTCCCCCTTGCGCGGTCGGGTCAGCGGGCACTCGCACACTCACATACATACATACATACATACACACTCACTCACTGACTCACTCACTCACTCACTCACTCACTCACCCACATACGGAGCAACAGCTTTTCAGCAGCCCATGCGGGGGGCTCAGTCAGTGTTTCGCGGGGCAGTGAAGTGAAATTCCGCGAGACACTGACTGAGCCGCTGGCGTGCATTACTGAGTCACATGTTAGGGGCTCCCACAGACTGCATTTTAAATTGAAACAGTCTCTGTCAGCAGCCGCCGAGGAGCTTCGTGTACACTCTGTACATGGAGCTCCTCGGCGGCTGCTGAGGGAGACTGCTCCGATTTATAAAGTAGTCTGTGGGGGCCCGGGACGGCTGCCCTTGTCGCCCCTAGGATAATCCAGCTCTGGATGTACACATACAAGCCCCTTCTTTTAATATCCTTATAATTCATAAAGTATACTTGGGGGAAAGGACAAGAAACAAATCTGGAACATTACCCTTATAGTCAAAGAGAATAAACTGGCTTAAATTCATTGTGAGATATAGAGGGTAACAGAAATATCCCAGTGTTAGGCCCCCTCTTATTATGTGCTTATATAACGACCTGTCAAATGGCGACACACGGGACCACGCAGTAGTAGATGATGTACACCAGATGATGAACCCAATATGTTGGTATGATTCGCCAAACCGGACGACATATTGCCTAGTGTGTACCCAGCTTAAATCTGGACCCGCCCCTTTTTCAAATGAAAAGGTCAGTATGTATCTACCTGTTCACATGTATTAGGTCTCTTCAATGTGGATTGTTATGCTAGATTGTATTGTCTTCCCATTTGGCAATCAAAATATTTGCATAATTGGGTGCACATTTTATATCTATTTACGGCCCTTGGTAGAGGATAGAAAACTTCACCTCATATAAGAAATAGTCAAGACAGATGGGTATAGATCACTGGGTTGACCCTAATATGATCAACAGTCATTAGGTTGACCACTAATGGTTGACATGGCGATGGCTGACATGGTCAAAAGGTCAACATGGGCATTAGGTCGACAGGTAAAAAAGGTTGACACTTAAAATATGACAACATGACAAATGGTTGACACAAAAAAGGTCAACATATTTTTTTTGTGTAGTCTTCTTTGTAAGAGCACAGGAAACCCCAATTAGTGTACAGTATCACCTTGCATGGCTCGCTTTGCTCACCATGCTGCGGTCAAGGTGCCTCGCTACACAACCGCTGCGCTCGGCACAGGTTACTATTCCCAATCATAGTCCACATGGATGGTAAAGTATGAAGCAGGTTGAAAAAATAAAAAACCCAATAAGTGTGTCGACCGTATGTGTGTGGACCATTTGAACCTGTCAACCTTTTGCACTGTGGACCTTTTACATGCTGGCCTAATGCCAAGTCGACCTTTTGACCATGTTGACCTTTCCCATGTTGACCATTAGTGGTCAACATATAGACTGTCGACCTAATTAAGGTCAATGAAAAGCCTGGATACCAAGATGGAGTATAGATGTAATGCTTCCAAAAATGAATCTCTATTTGTGTATTGATGTATGCTAAGTATAAAATGATTTAAAATTACATTTTGCTAAAATATAAATGCGCTTCCATCGCACTTAAGTATGCAACAGTAAAAACTGAATGCTACAGACCATTGGTCCTCCAGGTGGGTCACTTAAACTTTGGTAGATTTTGGTAAAATAGTATCCTCTGTTTCTGATAATAAGAAATCATCTTTCTTATTTAAGATTTTCATTTGAAAGTCCTTATTAAGATGTGTTATTACTTTGTTTTTATAATCTTGTGTAGCACCTAATATGGAGGTTTGTAGCGGTGGCGTCACTAGGGGGGGTGAAGACAGCATCGGATGACCCCATACTAGGGAATGACGTCAAAAGCAGAGCAGTGGGTGTGAGATGCATCTACATGGGTAGAGTCTCTGGGGACAGTACAGTATACCGGGGAGTTCTGGACACGCCCCCAGAGTAATGGAACGGGGGGCTGCCATGAGGCCATGTCCTCTTTGCGAGAGGGCTATCGGGGCATGGGGAGGGAGGGGGGTGCAATTTGCATTGGGTGACACCAATCCTAGTGACAGCACTGGCTTATAGGTCAAAGGGTCTTGCTTTTCCTTTAATATAAAACATCTTAATATGGATGACTGCACCACTTGCATTATCTGCTTTGATTATTGCTCCAGCTTGTCCTCAGTCCTGGTCCCCAACATTTGTAATGACAGTCCTGGTAATCAGAGATAGTAAAGTCTGCATCATCCAGAAAGTATTTCCCTATACTGTATATCCAGAAAGTATATACTTATATTTCTGGGAAGTATATGTTTAGAAAATTGACAAGAGCTACTGGAAAGAAAACACTTTTTCAAAAAAATACTGCAATAAGTTATCATCTATCCAATAACATTGCACTTTCCAATTCAAAAGTTTAAAATCTTCTCCCTCCCTATCAGTAAAACCAGATTCTTTCGCTCTTTGCTGCTGTTATGAATCATACTATAGCACTTCACATATTTTTAGAACCAGAACTTTGACTGCACCTACAGTATATCATCTGTCTTTCCCATAAATATATACTTATTGGTACTTAGACGTAGTCAGAATTTCTGTGTGGATATCTAAGGCTATGTATATAAGAGTCTTTATAACGGCTTCTAGAAAAGGCTGAAGTTCCCTCGCTGATTGCCCAGTACCCCTGGCGTTCCAAAATCCTGATTATTTCTCACCCCACTATTGGCCCTACACTTGCACGATGGAATAGATTGCGGATCCTCCCGTATGTGTCCTTGAAACTTTCTCCCCTGACCCCACTGTTCCATAATCCTGATTTTCTTCCAGGTATTTCAGGTTGAGGCTTTGATTCCTGGAAATTAAATCGGGTTCTACGTGTCGGCCAACTGGTGGAAAACGGGGAGATGAATCCCTTCCCTATCTTGCAGGCAAAATGGGATCTCCCACCAGCAGAGATTTGGAAATACCTTCAATTGAAGCATTTTGTAATGGGAGGCCCAGTTCGCTCGGGCGCCACTAGACCCTTGACTATTTTTGAGAATATGTGCGTGGGACCTTCCCGTCCAGCACACTTTCTGTCAAAATGCTATAGGCTTTTAATGGAAAAAAAGGTTTCCAGATCTCCCTAAATACACGAGGGATTGGGGCCTAGACGTGCAAATCAACTTGGCGAGGGAGGACTGGAATAAATGCTTCCAGGCCACTTTTGCTAGCTCGATTAGCTACTCTGTAATTGAAACTCACTTTAAGGTCCTAACACAATGGTATAGATGCCCCCAGACATTGGCCAAAATGTTTCCTGGGGTACCAGACACGTGTTGGAGGTGTAACAATGGTATAGACTCCCCGATCCATATCTGGTGGGACTGCGGTTCTTTACGTCCTTTTTGGACCACAGTTATTTCTCTCTCTAGGACGATAGTAGGGTCGGATGTCCCATCTGAACCCGCCTATTGGCTCCTTAACATATTTCCTGGCCCTATAGCCACATACAAGAAGTCTCTACTAAAGTTCTTCAATAGTGCAGCCAAGGCGGTGATTCCGGTTCACTGGGGGTGTACTTCCCCACCTACCGTGAAAGAGTGGTTTGTTAGGATCGACATGTATATGTCGACGGAAGAATTACGGGTGACGCCTGAATACCACCAGGATTTTATAACTACAAGATAACCCTGGCTTGACTTTAAGTCCTCGCAGACATACATGTGACCTGAGGCCCACGCTTGTATATTTATCTCTTTATTTGTTTTTTTGTTTTTGTTTTTTTCAGGCCCTTTCACCTGAATCATAATGGTTGATTGCCTCACAGGTGAAGATCCTTTCTTCTTGTCTCTTATATGGATTGATGGAGTGCCACACTCCCCTATTCCCTTCTATGCCCCCCTTTCTTGTCTCTCTAAAATCTTTATCTCGCCTCTTTAGCAATTAATTCTCTTTGCAGTTCTGATTTATCTGTTTACTGAAGTTTGTTGCTGCCTCTGCAGAATGTGCTTCTTTTGGTCAACACGCTGATTGATCTATTTGAGGCAACATTTTGGATATTGCTTTTTGATATATGGTCTATGTCTCTCTGATGTTGTTTATTCTGATTGATGTAAGCTTTTGTGTACTGCTGATTTTTTCTGTTTTCCATGTTTGTTAATTAAAACTTAATAAACGTATATTGAAAGAAGAGTCTTTATAACGGGTAAAAGTACTCTTCTATAAGCTGCTAGTATAATACACTGAAACAATCGGAATGGTAAGTGATAATATTACTCCTAATAGTGAAACAGTCAACGGGAGGATCCAGGTAATAAACATACTATAAATAGAAATAAGTTAGTAATCGTTAAAGATAACTGTATAACAAGATGCAATAAGTATAAGGAAAAACATAGCAAAACAGATCCAAGGTCAGGGCAGGCCACAAACAACTTATCAGAGGTCAAAACACAAAGGGGGTCATTCCGACCCATTCACACACAGCGGTTTATCGCTGCGGTGCGAACGGGTGCGGAATGCGCATGCGCGGCGCCTGCAGTGCGCGTGCGCGACATTGCCCGGTGACAGGGGTCGCCGGGTTACGTTGCAGCTACCGATGGAAGCGGTCGCAGAGCCAACCGCAAAGAAGATTGACAGGAAGAAGGCGTTCCAGGGCGAATCCGGACCGTTTGGAGCCGTTTTCGGGGAGTGGTGAGTAAACCGCAGGAGTGTCCAGGAGAACGGAGGGCGGAGGAGTGACGTCAAAGCCGAGCCCATCATTGCTGGATCCATCGCACAGGGTAAGTATGTCCAGGCCTAGTCTAGTTTTGCTTGAATTTTTTTTTAGCTTAGTAGGGCTGCACAAGCGATCGCAACCCTGCTAAGCAAAAATACACTCCCCCATAGGCGTGTACTAGTTGATCGCAGCAGCAGCAAAAAGTTGCTGGCTGCGATCAACTCGGAATGACCACCAAAAGCAGATCAATGCAACCGTATCCTGGAGTGGGGAAGCACAGCTAAGACTGAAGCTATTATTGCCTGAATCCTCATTGGTTATTTAAACCACCATGACCTCTATCAGTGTCCGGACTCTCACCTCCGGCCGGGGGTCCCGGGTTTCACCGCTCCGACGGGTGGTAGGGCTGCGGCGCCGGGATGCTGCTGAGGCGCGGGCCTCTGGCGCGTCTGTCCGGCGTCTGGGGGCCGGTGGCTGGAGGCTGGGGACCTGAGGCGCCGTGCACAGAGCTGCTGCGGCAGAAGGCTCTGGCGGGGAGTGCGGCTTCCGGGAGGCAGGGAGTTCAGTCTGCATACTGACTCCCTGTATAGGTGTGTGTGTCCTCTCTGCTGGGGGCTGCCATATTGGAGACCAAAGAAGCAAATTGAGTCCCATTCAGTGTTCAGCCAATCCAGGGCTGGCTTCCCTTACAAAAGGGGGCTAGCTCAGAGTAAGAGTGCCAGTGCTTCAAGTTGCTTACTTGTGTAAGGTGCTCGAGCTATGTGCTCCCAGGTTGCTTCAGGTTGTTCGAGGTTCTGGTTACTATCTTTCGCTGCAGTAGTCTATTGCCTCCAGCCTGCCTCCTCTCTTAGAGTGTCCACCGGGACTCCAAGCCGTAGAGGAATCCCGGCCGCTACGGGACTTTCGCAGTCTTCAATTCTTTAAGGCAGAGTTCTTCAGCCACGTCTTTCAAGCCACAGTTCATCATTCCGCAGTTCATTCTCGTCAGCCTCGTCATTCAAGCCACAGTTCATAACTCCGCAATTCATTCTCTTCAGCCTCGTCTTTCAAACAGCATTCACAAGCCCACAGACTACATCTTCCATTGGCCTTTGTCTCATGAGAAGGAAGTATATCCAGCACCCTAGTCTTCTTCATCCACAGGCAGTTGCTTCCTCAGGCAAGTCTCAGTCGCCGAATCCTCAATTCCAGCCGAGCGTGACAACCTTATGAGAGACAGCCCACACAGGAGCGTGTGATGAGAATCAGTCTACAACCAGTTATAATGAAGAGCTTCCACGTCGATAGGCAACCAACCAATATGCGGTATTTATGTGTTGGCTCACTATTCACAAGCCTTTGCATTCTATCAAATGCCAAACGTTCTGGAATAATCATAATCTGCTGACTAGGAGCTTTTTTTTAACAACCAATCTCCTGTATATCATAGACACTGACAGCAGAGCAGCCGTACCCAGTTAATATTGCCTTGTGCCAGAAAATGCCTGCAAGACATGACAGTACGGAAATAAATCTATACACTCAGATCTTTGATGTGACTTGCTGCTTTGGGATTATTTTGTCTGTCTGTTTTGTGTATATCCAAATGTTTTCAATTATTAGGCATTTCCTTAGTGATCTGGAAATGACATGTCCACAATCACTGTTCTTCCTGTATATCTAGACTGGGGGGAATTAACTCCTTCAGGTAAAGGCACTTTAAATAATTTACCCAAATATATGTATTTGTTTGCATTTAGATATAATAAAAGACATCTGAATTTAGGGGTCTTCAGGAAACAGTGAAAAGAGTGGAGAAGTGAGCCAGTAGAGAAGTTGCCCATGGCAACCAATCAGCTGCTCCGTACAATTGTATAGTATGCAAATTTTAAATGTTACTTCAATGCTGATTGGTTGCCATGGGCAACTTCTCCAATGGCTCACTTCTCCACACTTTTCACTGCTTCATGAATACACCCAATACTATTAGCAGTATTGCAATGGCACAAAGATTTATTAATGATTGAAAACAAATATAAATGTACTGCAATGTTCACCTAATGCCTATACACGGTTGAAGTAGCCATTAAGCGCCTTAAAGGAGCAGATGTTACCTTTGAGAGTCATAAAGTGGAGAGAGGTAAAGTACCAGCCAATCAGATCTTAACTGCCATATTACAGGCTGTGTTTGTAAATTGATAGTTAGGAGCTAGTCCACTTTATCTCTCTTCAAGCCAAGGCTTAGTACATAGACCCCTAAGTACAAAGAAAAGAGGCGAGTTCCCTGGGCGCTGCCTAGTGTCAAGATTTGAAGCATAGATTTATAACAGAACTCAATGCTAACGGCTCGTATAAAGATGGTTAAACACATTATCCATTTAAGTGGGACATTTACTAAGCAGTGATAAGAGTGGAGAAGTGAGCCAGTAGAGAAGTGCCCATGGCAACCAATCAGCACTGAAGTAACATCTATAATTTGCGTACTATAAAATTATACAGAGTTGCTGATTGGTTGATGGGGCAACTTCTCCACTGACTCACTTCTCCGCTCTTATCACTGCTTAGTAAATGCCCCCCTAAGTATCTCGGTATATTAGAAAATAAAAAAAATATTATTACAAGATAAAGGTAATCTGGACTGGTTTCTCAGGTCTCGCTGCCAGTTCAAACGGGATAGTCACCAGTTTAACAAAGACTTGAGAAGTGAAGGAGGGTGTGGTACTGTACAAGATGAATAACTGTTTAAGAAAGTATAAATGGGTTTAATAAAAAGTCTTTAGTATAATATATATATATATATATATATATATAATAAAATACAGCAAAAGTCTGAATACAACAGCTTTGAGTTATATAATAAAAGGACATAAAGGTATAAGCCAACTCTCATCCTAACCGTCTGTTCCACACTCACTGTCTACCCCATCTGTACTACCCCTGTCTGTCTGCCCCTCCCCTTTAGAATGTAAGCTCTCACAATGCAGGAATATGAAGCACTGGGCGGGCGCCCAGCATCCTCTATGGATTACGAGAAAATGATTTACCGGTAGGTAATTAAAAGCCTATTTTCTCTTACATCCGAGAGGATGCTGGGGTCCACATTAGTACCATGGGGAAGTTCCAAAGCTCCCAGTACGGGAGGGAGAGTGCTGAGGGTCCTGCAGAACTGATCAACCAAACTTTAGGTTCTCAGAAGCCAAAGTATCGAACTTGTAGAACTTAGCATACGTGTTCAACCCTGACCAAGTAGCTTCTCTGCAAAGCTGTAAAGCCGAGACACCCCGGGCAGCTGCCCAGGAAGAACCCACTTTACGAGTACAGTGGGCCTTTACAGATTGTGGACACAGAAAGCCTGCCGTAGAATAAGCATATTGGATAGTAAACCTGATCCAACGAGAAATCGTCTGCTTAGAAGCTGGACACCCAACCTTGTTGGGATCATAAAGGACGAACAAAGCCTCCAACCTCCTGTGATGAGAGGTTCTCTTCACATAAATCTTCAAAGCCCTCACCACATCCCAGGACTTTGAGGTAATTGAGGAGTCAGTAGCCACTGGCACCACAATAGGTTGTTTGATATGAAAACCCGACACAACCTTTGGAAGAAATAGGGGCTCTTGCATGACAATGCCCCTAATTCTGACAAACGCCTAGCAGATGCCAATGCCAACAATGCGACCGCCTTCCAAGTAAGAAACTTGACGTCCACCTCCTGCAAAGGTTCGAACCAATCCGATTGCAGGAACTGCAGCACCACATTAAGATCCCAAGGTGCCATACGAGGCACAAAGGGAGGTTGGATGTGCAGAACCCCTTTCAAGAAAGTCTGAACCTCAGGGAGATCAGCAAATTGTTTCTGGAAGAAAATGGACAAGGCCGAAATCTGGACTTTAATGGAGCCCAAGCATAGGCCCACATCTACACCAGCCTGCAGAAAGAGGAGAAACCATCCTAGTTGAAACTCCACCGTTGTATACTTCTTGGATTCACACCAAGACACATACTTTTTCCAAATGTGATGGAAATGTTTAGACGTAACTCCCATCCTAGCCTGAATTAGGGTAGGAATGACCTTTTTCAGAATGCCCTTCCGAGCTAAGATCTGGCGTTCAACCTCTATGCCATCAAACGTAGCAGTAAAAAGTCTTGATAGGTGAACCGCCCCTGTTGAAGAAGGTCCTCGCGAAGAGGAAGAGGCCTCGGATTCTCCAGGAGTAACTCCAGAAGATCCGCGTACCAAGCCCTCCTTGGCTAGTCCGGAGCAATGAGGATCGCCTGAACTCTTGTTCTTTTTATAAGTTTGAGAAACCTTGGGATGAGTGGAAGCGGAGGGCACACATACACTGAGTGGAACACCCATGGAGTTACCAGTGCATCTACCGCAACTGCCTGCGAAGCTTCTTGTTGAGGTGAGAGGACATCATGTCTACCTGAGGTACACCCCAACGGCTTGTCACCTCTGCGAACACCTCTGGGTGGAGGCCCCATTCTCTTGGATGGAGATCGTGTCTGCTGAGGAAGTCCGCTTCCCAGTTGTCCACTCCCAGAATGAAGATTGCTGATAGGGCCACCGCGTGCTTTTCTGCCAAGAGGAGGATTCTTGTTACCTCAGACATTGCCGCTCTGCTCTTCGTTCTGCCCTGTTGGTTTATGTAGAACACTGCCGTCACATTGTCCGACTGAACCTGAATGGCCTGATCTTGCAGAAGATGTGCCGCTTGTAGAAGGCCGTTGTATACGTCCCTTAGTTCCAGAATGTTTATCGGAAGGATGGATTCCAGACTTGACCACTTTCCTTGGAAAGTTTCCCCTTGGGTGACTGCTCCCCAACCTCTGAAACTTGCAACCGTGGTTAGAAGGATCCAATTCTGAATCCCGAACCTGCAGCCATCGAGTAGGTGAGAAGTTTGCAGCCACCAGAGGAGTGAAATTCTGGCTTTCGGCAACAGGCGTATCCGCTGGTGCATGTGAAGATGTGATCCTGACTACTTGTCTAGAAGATCCAGTTGGAAGGACCTCGCATGGAATCTTCCGTACTGAAGAACCTCATAGAAGGCTACCATCTTCCCCAGAAGGCGAATGCACTGATGAACCGATACCCGGGCTGGCTTGAGGACATCCCATACCATTGATTGGATCACCAACGCTTTCTCCACCGGTAGAAATACTCTATGCACCTCCGTGTCGAGTATCATCCCCAGGAAGGGCAGTCTCCTTGTCAGTTCCAAATGTGACTTTGGGAGGTTCGGGATCCACCCATGATCCTGGAGAAGTCGAGCTGAGAGAGCAATACTCTGCAACAACCTCTCCCTGGAAATCGCTTTTATCAGGAGATCGTCCAGATATGGAATTATGTTTACTCTAGAGATGAGCGGGTTCGGTTCCTCTGAATCCGAACCCGCCCGAACTTCAGGTTTTTTACACGGGTCCGAGCAGGCTCGGATCTTCCCGCCTTGCTTGGCTAACCCGAGCGCGCCCGAACGTCATCATCACGCTGTCGGATTCTCGCGAGGCTCGGATTCTATCGCGAGACTCGGATTCTATATAAGGAGCCGCGCGTCGCCGCCATTTTCACACGTGCATTGAGAGTCATAGGGAGAGGACGTGGCTGGCGTCCTCTCCGTTTAGAGAATAGAGAGACACAGTATTTTGGGGAGCATTATTAGGAGGAGTACTACTATACTGTATACTACTATACTACTTGCTGAAGTGATATTTATAGATTAGATAATAGATAGTGTGACTGTAAGTGTATTATCTGACTTGTGGGGGAGACACTGACAGTGGGGAGCAGTTAGAGTCTGAGAGCAGGACTCAGGAGTACATATAACGTACAGTGCACACTTTTGCTGCCAGAGTCAGTGCCACACTGCCATTGTTGTGACCACACTGACCACCAGTATAATAATATATTTTGTGATTGTCTGCTTAGGCCTCGGAGTATTAGTTGCAAGTTGCAACGTGACCTGAAGTGACCACCAGTTTAATAATCAACCACCACCAGTTTAATATATATATATATATATATATATATATATAATTGTATATAATATATATATATATATATATAATATTGTATACCACCTACCCGTGGTTTTTTTTTTTTTCATTCTTCTTTATACATACTACTATAGTAGCTTACTGTAGCAGTCTGCGGTGCTGTGCTGACCTGACAGTGTCCAGCAGGTCCGTCATCAGTCATTACATAATAAATATATATAGTATACACAAGGTGGGAAGCTGCTCAATCAGATTGTAATGTCACTCAGGTGCTAAAAGGGGAGGGGTAATTCTGTGTAGGAAAAAAACTGTGTTCCCTAATGCACACCGAGTGAATAATATTACTATATAATAATAGTCAGATAATACGGAGATCTTAGTTGCGTATATCTGCAGATATAGGGTTAAGCCCCCAGGCCGATCGACAAGGCTTCTCCGTCACTGGGGGTCCCTAATACTAGGTATGGGCCTGGGGTGCAGGACCCCACAATGTCGGCACAGGTCGGCCACCCCAGGTCAGCACACAGGTGAAAATTAATAGGGGTTAATAAGAAGCACAGAAGTGCTATGTAAGTGGTGTGATTAAAAAATATATACAAAGTGATAGGAAAAATAATAAGTGTTAATAAAGTGTTAGGGTGTGCCGACCTGCAACAGCCCACCCATACCGACACAGGGGCCACTGCACCCCACACCCACCCGATAAATAATTACATATATATATCTGGGTTAAATTCCCAGTGTAAGGCCACATGGTAATGGCACCTACAGCATCTGAGAGCCAGCTTACCTGGGGATACCCCTGGCTTCCCCTATGGCACTACTAGAGTCAGCAATCCCTCCTAATGCTGACCCCTTTGTGCCTCTCTATATACAATACACAAGGTGGGAAGCTGCTCAATCAGATTGTAATGTCACTCAGGTGCTAAAAGGGGAGGGGTAATTCTGTGTAGGAAAAAAACTGTGTTCCCTAATGCACACCGAGTGAATAATATTACTATATAATAATAGTCAGATAATACGGAGATCTTAGTTGCGTATATCTGCAGATATAGGGTTAAGCCCCCAGGCCGATCGACAAGGCTTCTCCGTCACTGGGGGTCCCTAATACTAGGTATGGGCCTGGGGTGCAGGACCCCACAATGTCGGCACAGGTCGGCCACCCCAGGTCAGCACACAGGTGAAAATTAATAGGGGTTAATAAGAAGCACAGAAGTGCTATGTAAGTGGTGTGATTAAAAAATATATACAAAGTGATAGGAAAAATAATAAGTGTTAATAAAGTGTTAGGGTGTGCCGACCTGTGTCGGTATGGGTGGGCTGTTGCAGGTCCTGCACCCCAGGCCCATACCTAGTATTAGGGACCCCCAGTGACGGAGAAGCCTTGTCGATCGGCCTGGGGGCTTAACCCTATATCTGCAGATATACGCAACTAAGATCTCCGTATTATCTGACTATTATTATATAGTAATATTATTCACTAAATATATATAGTACCTGTCCGGCTGCAGTACTAGTGATATTATATTGATTTCATCTCATTATCAATAATTTATCATCCAGTCTAGACTCTATATTAGCAGCAGACACAGTACGTTAGTCCACGGCTGTAGCTACCTCTGTGTCGGCACTCGGCAGTCCATCCATAATTGTATACCACCTACCCGTGGTTTTTTTTTTTCTTTCTTCTTTGTACATACTACTATAGAGTATAGTAGCTTACTGTAGCAGTCTGCGGTGCTGCTGAGCTGACAGTGTCCAGCAGGTCCGTCATCAGTCATCATTACCTAATAAATATATTATCTACCTGTCCGGCTGCAGTACTAGTGATATTATATATACATACATATATATATTGATTTCATCTCATTATCAATCATCCAGTCTATATTAGCAGCAGACACAGTACGTTAGTCCACGGCTGTAGCTACCTCTGTGTCGGCACTCGGCAGTCCATCCATAATTGTATACCACCTACCCGTGGTTTTTTTTTTTTCTTTCTTCTTTGTACATACTACTATAGTATAGTAGCTTACTGTAGCAGTCTGCGGTGCTGCTGAGCTGACAGTGTCCAGCAGGTCCGTCATCAGTCATCATTACCTAATAAATATATTATCTACCTGTCCGGCTGCAGTACTAGTGATATTATATATACATACATATATATATTGATTTCATCTCATTATCAATCATCCAGTCTATATTAGCAGCAGACACAGTATGTTAGTCCACGGCTGTAGCTACCTCTGTGTCGGCACTCGGCAGTCCATCCATAATTGTATACCACCTACCCGTGGTTTTTTTTTTTTCTTTCTTCTTTGTACATACTACTATAGAGTATAGTAGCTTACTGTAGCAGTCTGCGGTGCTGCTGAGCTGACAGTGTCCAGCAGGTCCGTCATCAGTCATCATTACCTAATAAATATATTATCTACCTGTCCGGCTGCAGTACTAGTGATATTATATATACATACATATATATATTGATTTCATCTCATTATCAATCATCCAGTCTATATTAGCAGCAGACACAGTACGTTAGTCCACGGCTGTAGCTACCTCTGTGTCGGCACTCGGCAGTCCATCCATAATTGTATACCACCTACCCGTGGTTTTTTTTTTTCTTTCTTCTTTGTACATACTACTATAGAGTATAGTAGCTTACTGTAGCAGTCTGCGGTGCTGCTGAGCTGACAGTGTCCAGCAGGTCCGTCATCAGTCATCATTACCTAATAAATATATTATCTACCTGTCCGGCTGCAGTACTAGTGATATTATATATACATACATATATATATTGATTTCATCTCATTATCAATCATCCAGTCTATATTAGCAGCAGACACAGTACGGTAGTCCACGGCTGTAGCTACCTCTGTGTCGGCACTCGGCAGTCCATCCATAATTGTATACCACCTACCCGTGGTTTTTTTTCTTTCTTCTTTGTACATACTACTCCTAGATGGGCCCGGTGTTTGTGTCGGCCACTAGGGTCGCTTATCTTACTCACACAGCTACCTCATTGCGCCTCTTTTTTTCTTTGCGTCATGTGCTGTTTGGGGAGTGTTTTTTGGAAGGGCCATCCTGCGTGACACTGCAGTGCCACTCCTAGATGGGCCCGGTGTTTGTGTCGGCCACTAGGGTCGCTTATCTTACTCACACAGCTACCTCATTGCGCCTCTTTTTTTCTTTGCGTCATGTGCTGTTTGGGGAGGGTTTTTTGGAAGGGCCATCCTGCGTGACACTGCAGTGCCACTCCTAGATGGCCCGGTGTTTGTGTCGGCCACTAGGGTCGCTTATCTTACTCACACAGCTACCTCATTGCGCCTCTTTTTTTCTTTGCGTCATGTGCTGTTTGGGGAGGGTTTTTTGGAAGGGCCATCCTGCGTGACACTGCAGTGCCACTCCTAGATGGGCACGGTGTTTGTGTCGGCCACTAGGGTCGCTTAGCTTAGTCATCCAGCGACCTAGGTGCAAATTTTAGGACTAAAAATAATATTGTGAGGTGTGAGGTATTCAGAATAGACTGAAAATGAGTGGAAATTATGGTTTTTGAGGTTAATAATACTTTGGGATCAAAATGACCCCCAAATTCTATGATTTAAGCTGTTTTTTAGTGTTTTTTTAAAAAAACACCCGAATCCAAAACACACCCGAATCCGACAAAAAAAATTCGGTGAGGTTTTGCCAAAACGCGGTCGAACCCAAAACACGGCCGCGGAACCGAACCCAAAACCAAAACACAAAACCCGAAAAATTTCAAGTGCACATCTCTAGTTTACTCCCTGCTTGCGGAGGAGTAGCATCATCTCTGCCATGACCTTGGAGAATACTCTCGGTGCTGTGGAGAGGCCAAACGGAAGCGCTTGGAACTGATAGTGACAAACCAGTAGCGCAAATCTGAGATAAGCCTGGTGGTGCGGCCAGATCGGAATGTGAAGATACGCATCCTTGATATCCAGGGATACTAGGAATTCTCCTTCCTCCAGACCTGATATCACCGCTCTCAGAGATTCCATCTTGAATTTGAATTCCCTTAAGTAGGGGTTCAATGATTTTAGGTTTAAAATCGGCCTTACCGAACCATACGGTTTCGGCACCACAAACAGGTTGTAATAATAACCCCTGTGGTGTAGGGTAGATGGAACTGGGACAATAACATCTTTTTTGACCAATTTTTGAATGGCCTCTTGTAGGATAGTACTTTCTGTCAGTGAAAAATTGAAGAATCTGTGAGGAGGGAGTTCTGAAACTCCAGTCTGTAGCCCTGGGTAACAATTTCCATCACCCAGGGGTCTAGGCCTGATGACGCCCAGATGTAACCGAAATTTTTTAGTCTTGCTCCCACCTGCCCGATACCCAGGCTGAGAGGTCCACCGTTATGCTGACAATTTAGAGGAGACAGAACCTGGTTTCTGTTCCTGAGAACCTGTTGGTGCAGGTTTTCTGGATTTTCCCCGACCACCCCTAAAGAAGGTGGAAGGGGATTTGGATTTTTTAAATTTTGTGGTCTGAAAGGACTGCAGTGTGGGCGTAGGATAAAATTTCCTAGTCGGCGGAGCTGCTGCGGGTAAAAAGGTTGACTTACCCGCAGTTGCCGTGGAAATCCACGCATCTAATGTGTCCCCAAACAGAGCCTGACCTGTGAAGGGTAGGTTCTCGACACTTTTCTTGGATTCTGCATTTGGAAGTAGTCCTTGCATTCAGTATTCCAATGTCTTTCATGGCCTCCACCATGAACCCAGCAGAATCCTGTATGTGACGTAAAAATAAATCAATGTCACACCTATCCACAGAATATAAGTCCTCTAGTAATGTGCCTGACCACTTTACTATGGCTTTAGAAATCCACGCACAAACAATAGTGGGTCTTAAAGCCACGCCTGTAGCAGTGTATATAGATTTGAGCATAGTCTCAATCTTGCGGTCAGCTGGCTCCTTTAGGGCGGTTGAACCAGGGACAGGTAAAATCACCTTTTTAGACAACCTAGATACAGAAGCGTCTACTATAGGTGGTGTTTCCCATTCTTCTGATCCTCTTCAGGGAAAGGAAAAGCAATGAGAATTCTTTTAGGGATCTGGAATTTTTTCTCTGGGTTTTCCCAGGATTTTTCAAATAAAGAGCTCAGCTCTTTAGAAGCAGGGAAGGTGAGAGAGGGTTTCTTATTTTCTGTAAAATAAGATTCCTCTTCTGGCTCAGGTACCTTCTCAGTAATATGCAAAACATCCCTAATGGATTCAATCATCAACTGCACCCCCTTAGCAAGGGATGCATCCCCCCCCCCACCACCCCTGCATATCCCCATCACCGTCCCCTGTATCAGAGTCGGTATCAGTGTCAACTTGCATTATTTGGGCAAGTCTACGTTTCTTAGGGTATGTAGGTGGGGTATGGGAGGGAGTAGGAGCTGAATGCTGTAACCCCTCTACAGACTTCCTCAAAAACTGCGTTTCTTTCTCATTATGTGACATCCTAGATGAAATCTGTGATATCATTCCCCTTAAAGAATCCACCCATGGGGGCTCGGATTCGACAGGTTGGGAAAGTACATTGCAGTCCTGAGCACAGGATACAGAGCCCTTAGACATGGTAATGTGGATAAATACACATATACACACACACACACACACACACACACACACACACACACAGGAAAACGTCAGACACAGTTTCCCCCAGAGTACCTTCAGAAAGTCACAGAGTATAAGGAGCCAGCCACAAAGCGCCCCAGTGGGCAGTTAATAGAATAAACGGACGGCGCTGACTGAGTAACCTTAATAGGATAAACAGTTGTTATTACACTCTCCCCCCCTGTCTATAACACCCTGGTACTGCAGAGGTATGCTGGAGTTTTGAATAGGGCAGCGCTCCCTGTCAGCGTCTCATCTGTGTGATCTGCAGGGAGAAAATGGCGCTGGTGAGTGCTGGATCCGCTCTGAGGAGAAGCCCCACCTCCTGTTATGGCGCATCTTCCCGCACTTAATGGATTATACTGGCCTGAGGTTTTGTGCTGCTAGCAGCGGGATTAGCCCCTGTTAGCATAGTTGACCAGTGTAGGGTATGTGCGCTGGCCCAGGACGCCCCTCACAGCACAGTACACCAAGTGCCGCTGAGCCTTACAGAGCACAGCCTGTCAGAGCTGCGCTCCCACCCTTGTGCCTCCATTCCCGCCAGCGACCTGCTTCCCGGGCCGCCGGCGTCATACTCACCACTCTTCTTTCTTCTGGCTCTGTTGGGGGGTGGCGACCGTGCTGCGGGAGTGAGCGGTCGCCTCGTGGGCTTGCGATCAGCACCCTCAGTAGCTCAGTGTCCTGTCAGCAGAGATAGAGAACCATTAACTTCTAGAGTTGGTTCCTACTCCCCACCTAAGTCCCACGAAGCAAGGAGGCTGTTGCCAGCAGCCTGCCTGTACCTAACTAAACTCAAAAATAAAATAAAAGTAGAAAAACTCCTAAGAGCTCCCCTAGCTGTGACTGGCTCCTCCGGGCACATTTTCTAAACTGAGTCTGGTAAGAGTGGCATAGAGGGAGGAGCCAGCCCACACTATTAAACTCTTAAAGTGCCAGTGGCTCCCAAAGGACCCGTCTATACCCCATGTTACTAATGTGGACCCCAGCATCCTCTAGGACGTAAGAGAAAGTTTCTTAAATAGTTATCAATGTAATTATATGTACCTGAGCATATCATCACTACCATATGTATGTTTGTGTACCTTATGTACACTATTATTATTCGATAAACCAAAAATTTCTGTTTATTTTTTTGCTGTTTTTACACATACAGTACCACATCCTTCTTCTCCTATTTAGTGCTTTAGGTGTCTATTTATTAAGATAGCAAAAATATCACAGCTATCGCAGCCAACATATATTAATTACCAGACTAATTTAATGAAGTCCAGAAGGGAAATGAGAGAACCAGAGATAGCATTAAGATGAGTAGCCAAGTGGCAAAACATTTTATATTGTATAAACAACGTTCACTTTTCAATGTTGTTTGTACTAATCTCAGGTTCCGGAGCTAACCACAAAAGAGACTCAACCATGGCGCTTGCCTATGGCCACTAAAATGATTACCAGAATATATGTTGGCATTTAAATATAAATACATATCCTTTAAGTTATTATAGGTTATTCCAGAGACAGATTGTTCATCAGGCAACCTAGGCTCCTTCTAGAGAGAATATTTAAGTCCTTTTTGTTTATTTACAAAAGAAGACCCAAACTGACATCTTATCATTGGCGTTTCTATAATGGGTGCAATGGGTGCAGTTCACACGGGCCCCTGGGTCCAGGGGGGGCCCACACCGCTCCCATTGCACCCATTTTAATACTTACCTTTCCGGAGTTCAGCGCCGGGAGCTGCAATTGCAGCGGAAATCGCTGCCAAAATGGCCGCCGCGCATGCGCGGTAGCCAAATTGGTCTCCGGATCATAGCGGGCGCCATGTTTCCGGAGACATGCGCATGCGCAGTAGACTCCAGCACCATGCCTACATACGGAGGTACGGAGTCTACAGGGCCGTACAGAGGAGGGGGCCCACCCGGAGGTGCACATGGGCCCCCTCCTCTGTAGAAACGCCCCTGCATCTTATACCGCTTTCACATCTCCAATGCCGGATCCCACCTGGGAATTGGAAACGGGTCCTTCCCGGGTGGGATCCAGCATTGGGGACTATGTGCTGGCTTCCCGACCCGGCAAATTGGCAGGTCGGTTGCTACAGTGGCGGGCGGCAGAGCCGACAGCTGGGCCGGGGGTGGAGGCGGTGCTGGAAGATGAGCTAATCTCCGCGCCGCCTCCCCCTATGCTGTGAATGGGTACCGGGTCGCATCGACCCGGCAACCCATTCACACTGCGCCTAACCCTTCTTATTACCCGGGTTGAATTACCGGGTCAGGCGACCTGGGAATTCGGACATGGCCCTTTCACATCGCACACTGGAGTCTCTCTGCACATGTTATACCTGCCCCACCTGCAGTGCACATGGTTTTGCCCATTAGAGGAAAATGTTGTTTTGCAATCTACCTTGAATTAGGCCCACTGTACTGTATAACAGGGATATCATTTGTAATCAGAGCCGGCCTTAGGCATAGGCAAACTAGGTAAATGCCTAGGGCATTTGGTATGCTTAGGGCCACCAGCAGCTTCTGCTGATTAAAATGATATGTGGCATGCCTATATTCTGTGTGTGACTGCGGCTGTATCTGCATACGAAATGCTACGTTGCAGTGTATTCCTGGAAATCACTGTAATGTAGCATTTCGTATGCAGATACAGCCACAGTCGCACACAGAATATAGGCATGCATCATATCATTTTAATCAGCAGAAGCTGCTTGTGCATCCTAGCCACATAGTAATGCAAATAATATGATGGCATTTTCATAAACAAAAGGCACCCGACGTTAGCAGAGCTGCCAGCTGACTCATAGCGGCTGTGCTAGGGGGCACCAGCCAAAATCTTGCCTATGGCATCATATTGGTTAGGGCCGGCTCTGTTTGTAATATTATATTACAATGGCTATTTGCAGTAGCATATGCGCAATTTGTATCCACTTAGCTGATTGTTAGTGAGGATGGAAGTGGATACGGAGCTGAGCAGCTCAGGGAAAGTTAGGTAGTTAGTAAATCTGCCAATAAGTGTTTTTTTAATTATTATTTTGTTTTTTAGACATATAGCCAAGTGCTGGAACGCACTTGTAGATTTCTCGATGTATAGCGGCAGCTCATGCTGGTAACATTCTGTCATGTCCGCTCAGTGATACATTTTATGATGTTAACGCCCCTTAGGTAAAGACTCGGCCTGCCAGGAAACGGTTATGCAAGTGCTGATCTTAGCCCTTAAGAAGGATGAATGGAAGGTGTTTTGTGGCAGCAGCTACCAATTATTCTGGGTTTCTGTGTGTCAGCTCTGGGATCCATAAATGCTTCTAAACATAACACTTATTGTGCTGTCAGATCAGTAAATGTGAGAAGTGTTCATTCATGTAAGAGCTACACAGCAAAACGGAATTGCAGGAAATCTGTGTAAATCCCGACAAATATCTGCGTGACAGAATGGAATAGCTGATTTGGGTAATAAGATCTCACTATACACACATTGGGGTTATGTAATGGGTTCAGAGTTTATGGAACCGTCAGGTTTTTGGAAAGTGTGCCACTAAATTTAAAGCAGCTATTGCTTAAGGCAAAACCACCCTTATAACTAATTGTATCTTTAAATTTAGGGACAATCTCGAAACAATCAAGGAACACCAAAGTGACTCAATGGGGGTATATTTACTAAGCTCCCGATTTTGACCGAGATGCCGTTTTTTCTTCAAGGTGTCATCTCGGTTAATCTCGGTCATTTACTAAACACTAATCACGGCAGTGATGAGGGCATTCGTAATTTTTTGCTAGTTCAGGTAAAAAATTACGAATGAATACACCATCGGTCAAATTACGCCTGTTTAGATATGAATCTCGGTCATTTACTAAGAAGTGCAAAGCAAAAAAACACAAAACACTGCCGTGAAAAATTACAACTCGTAAAAAAGTCCTAAAAAAAAACAGACCTGCTTTTTTTTCCGTGATTTGAGATGCATGCAGGGATCCATGAGATCCGTGCATGTATATCAGTGGGAAGGGGTGGGAAAGTGCTTATTTTTGCCAAAAAAATTGCGTGGGGTCCCCCCTCCTAAGCATAACCAGCCTCGGGCTCTTTGAGCCGATCCTGGTTGCAGAAATATGGGGGAAAAAATGACAGGGGTTCCCCCATATTTAAGCAACCAGCATCGGGCTCTGCGCCTGGTCCTGGTCCCAAAAATACGGGGGACAAAAAGAGTAGGGGTCCCCCGTATTTTTAAAACCAGCACCGGGCTCCACTAGCTGGACAGATAATGCCACAGCCGGGGGTCACTTTTATACAGTGCCCTGCGGCCGTGGCATCAAAAATCCAACTAGTCACCCCTGGCCGGGGTACCCTGGGGGAGTGGGGACCCCTTCAATCAAGGGGTCCCCCCCCCCCCCAGCCACCCAAGGGCCAGGGGTGAAGCCCGAGGCTGTCCCCCCCCATCCAATGGGCTGCGGATGGGGAGGCTGATAGCCATTTGTGATAATGAAAAGATATTGTTTTTAGTAGCAGTACTACAAGTCCCAGCAAGCCTCCCCCGCATGCTGGTACTTGGAGAACCACAAGTACCAGCATGCGGCGGAAAAACGGGCCCGCTGGTACCTGTAGTACTACCACTAAAAAAATACCCAAAAAAACACAAGACACACACACCGTGAAAGTATAATTTTATTACATACATACACACATACATACATACTTACCTTATGTTCTCACGCAGGTCGGTCCTCTTCTCCAGTAGAATCCAAGGGCTACCTGTTGAAGAAATTCTACTCACCAGATCCATGGGTCCAGGCTCCTCGGCAAATCCAGGGTTAATCCACGTACTTGAATAAATAAAAAAAAACGGTGTCCCGACCACGAACTGAAAGGGGACCCATGTTTGCACATGGGTCACCTTCCCACGAATGCCAGAAACCCACTTTGACTTCTGTCTAAGTGGGTTTCTTCAGCCAATCAGGGAGTGCCACGTTGTAGCACTCTCCTGATCAGCTGTGTGCTGCTGTCCTCACTGACAGGCGGCACACGGCAGTGTTACAATGTAGCGCCTATGCGCTCCATTGTAACCAATGCTGGGAACTTTCTGCTCAGCGGTGACGTCACTTTAGGTCAACCGCAGGGCAGAAAGTTCCCATCATTGGTTACAATGTAGCGCATAGGCGCTACATTGTAACACTGCCGCGTGCTGCCTGTCAGTGAGGACAGCAGCACACAGCTGATCAGGAGAGTGCTACAACGTGGCACTCCCTGATTGGCTGAAGAAACCCACTTAGACAGAAGTCAAAGTGGGTTTCTGGCATTCGTGGGAAGGTGACCCATGTGCAAACATGGGTCCCCTTTCAGTTCGTGGTCGGGACACCGTTTTTTTTTATTTATTCAAGTACGTGGATTAACCCTGGATTTGCCGAGGAGCCTGGACCCATGGATCTGGTGAGTAGAATTTCTTCAACAGGTAGCCCTTGGATTCTACTGGAGAAGAGGACCGACCTGCGTGAGAACATAAGGTAAGTATGTATGTATGTGTGTATGTATGTAATAAAATTATACTTTCACGGTGTGTGTGTCTTGTGTTTTTTTGGGTATTTTTTTAGTGGTAGTACTACAGGTACCAGCGGGCCCGTTTTTCCGCCGCATGCTGGTACTTGTGGTTCTCCAAGTACCAGCATGCGGGGGAGGCTTGCTGGGACTTGTAGTACTGCTACTAAAAACAATATCTTTTCATTATCACAAATGGCTATCAGCCTCCCCATCCGCAGCCCATTGGATGGGGGGGGACAGCCTCGGGCTTCACCCCTGGCCCTTGGGTGGCTGGGGGGGGGGACCCCTTGATTGAAGGGGTCCCCACTCCCCCAGGGTACCCCGGCCAGGGGTGACTAGTTGGATTTTTGATGCCACGGCCGCAGGGCACTGTATAAAAGTGACCCCCGGCTGTGGCATTATCTGTCCAGCTAGTGGAGCCCGGTGCTGGTTTTAAAAATACGGGGGACCCCTACTCTTTTTGTCCCCCGTATTTTTGGAACCAGGACCAGGCGCAGAGCCCGATGCTGGTTGCTTAAATATGGGGGAACCCCTGTCAATTTTTTCCCCATATTTCTGCAACCAGGATCGGCTCAAAGAGCCCGAGGCTGGTTATGCTTAGGAGGGGGGACCCCACGCATTTTTTTTTGGGATTTTACATTGTTTAATTAAAAAAAAAAAAAATAAGAACCCCAGCACGGATCACACAGATCCGGCCGAGATTGATTGTAAAAAAAAACGGCAGTGTTTTGCTAATCACTGCCGTAAAAATAGGTAAAAAAAAACGAATGACATCGACATCGGAAGCAAAGAAAAATACGAATACGACAGCTTAGTAAATCCATCGTAATCAATTCAAAAAGTTGCAGTTTTACACTGTCGATGTCATTCGTGATTGAACTTTGACCTATTTTCGGAAATTACGAATCTTAGTAAATATACCCCAATGACTCAACCGACGTCTTGTGTACAGAGACGCCCACCGCCAGTGTCTCAAATATGCCGCTTACGTACAAAAGGCGCAACATGGCGCACATCTGTTGCAACATTAAACTTCTGAGGAACCCTATGGGGTCTCAGGATGTCTGTCTCAATAAAATTCCGGGGCCAGTCCAATTGCGAATGAATTTGCAGTGGCTGACTAGGGCACGCCCAGAAAACAGTGGCAACATGTCTGTGTCTGTGTACCAACTTTTCCTACACCTGCTGTGTGCTGGACTGCAGTGAGCTCAGAGAGGCTGCTGCCGGCCGAGCAAGCAGCATTAGGCTCTGCCTGGGCGAGTGGGAGGAAGCGTTCACACTGATTGTGCCCGCCCCCCCCGGATATGCCCCTGGCTGAGGAGCTCACGTGCTCCCTTGCTCTTCACGCAGCACCGCTTTGGCAGTGCTACAAATACGTTTTTCCCCATTTTTCTGAAGCGGGTGTGGCCACGCCTCCTGTGATTAGGCCACGGCCATCGACCTCCAATTATTACCAGGCCTGGCAGATCTCTCTACAGCACTGCTAACAGATAGATATTGGCTCTATACATTTAACAGGATGCAATTACACCTTCTAATTGCCAATAAAAATACATTAAAAAAAAAGCTTCATGCTGTACACAAAAATGCTGTATATAATACAAACATTCTCATGATTGGAGGGCGGAAAGTAAGCACCCCTGCTTTGCAAAACAAGTGTGTAGCATATCCAATGCTCTTCATAAATGACTCGGGGGGTCATTCAGATCTGACCGCCGCTGTGCGTTTTCACACAGCGGGCGATCAGATCCTAACTGCGCATGCATATGCACTGCAATGCGTACGCGCACCAGACAACAACAAAGGGCATCGCCGGTCAGCGACGGGATGCTGCAAAAAATCCAATCACACAGGCGTTTGCAAGGTGATTGACAGGAAAAGGCCGTTTGTGGGTGGCAGCTGACCGTTTACTGGGAGTGTCTGGAAAAACGCAGGCGTTACCAAGCATTTTCAGGGAGGGTGTCTGACGTCAGCTCCGGCCCCAATCAGCCCGTTCTCATCCCACTGGAGGAGTGAGTCCTGGGCTGCGCACAGACTGCATAAGGGAATTTTAGCAGCTCGACATACACATGGGATCGCACACTTGCACTGCAAATTTACACTCCCCCTGGAGGAGGCGACTATCTTATTGCAGGACAGCAAAATTAGCAGCCCAGTGATCAGATCTGAATTACCCCCTCTATGGCCCTCATTCCGAGTTGTTCGCTCGGTATTTTTCATCGCATCGCAATGAAAATCCGCTTAGTACGCATGCGCAATGTTCGCACTGCGACTGCGCCAAGTAACTTTGCTATGTAGAAAGTAATTTTACTCACGGCTTTTTCATCGCTCCGGCGATCGTAATGTGATTGACAGGAAATGGGTGTTACTGGGCGGAAACACGGCGTTTCAGGGGCGTGTGGCTGAAAACGCTACCGTTTCCGGAAAAAACGCAGGAGTGGCCGGAGAAACGGTGGGAGTGCCTGGGCGAACGCTGGGTGTGTTTGTGACGTCAAACAGGAACGACAAGCACTGAACTGATCGCACAGGCAGAGTAAGTCTGAAGCTACTCTGAAACTGCTAAGTAGTTAGTAATCGCAATATTGCGAATACATCGGTCGCAATTTTAAGAAGCTAAGATTCACTCCCAGTAGGCGGCAGCTTAGTGTGTGTAACTCTGCTAAATTCGCCTTGCGACCGATCAACTCGGAATGAGGGCCAATGTTTTAGTCTAAGAAGGCTGATAGCAGTGAACAATACGTTACACTCAGTAGCATATCTCCCAACTTTACTGTTCTGTGGAGCGGGACACTTGCGCGACGAAGCCGCGCGCTCTCCCGAAAAAGGGGCGTGTCCCACAAAAAGGGGGCGTGGCTTCGCGGGAGGACCCGCGAACACGAGCCACGCCCCCGTTTTCATCACTGAGGGGGCATGCCCAGCGCTCTGTGAGCCGCTGCATGCTCCCTCTCCCTCTGACTCCACTGAATAGACGCTGTGCGCATGCGCACAGCGTCTATTCACCGCTGCTCTGCTAAGCAGAGCAGCGATTGACAGAGCCTCCCAACTGACCCCCCCCACCGCGGGACACTGCGGCCCGCGGGTGGGACAGCGGGACAGTCACCAAAAAACGGGACTGTCCCGCGAAAATCGGGACAGTTGGGAGGTATGCAGTAGCATAAAGTAGATCAATTAGTAAGTAAAAAAAAATTAAAAACATACTTATCAGTCCAGGGAGCAGGTGTCCGCTGCTCCAGTGAGTTCTGCCGGGTGCCGCTCCCGCCATATGCTGGGCTGTGACCCCGGTGCAGTAAAGTGACGCTGCAAACCAGCAGCGCACTTTACAGCACCGGGGGTCACACCACAGAAGAAGGACATCAGGGTATTTTTATGAAAAATACCCCGATGATGCTCAGTGGCGCACCCAGGGGGGGTTTCCGAGCACCCAGAAACCCCCCTCCACTAAAAAAAAATATATATATATTTTTTTTTAGCTGCATGAGTTTTATTGATGGCTGTCTAGCGTCCTCTGCAGCCTGCTGTCTTCCTGGTGGCACTTGTAAGTGCAATAAAAGTTTACTTTATTTTAATTATAGTACATATATATCCATGTGCATACATATATACACATGTATACATACATATAAACACACACACACACATATGATATATATACATGTGTATATATACGTGTACTGTATGTGTGTGTGTATATATATATATATATATATATATATATATGCATGTTTAATATGCTATGTATATGTGTATGTGTGTGTGTGTGTGACTGTATATATATATATTAGTGATGAGCGGGTTCGGATCCTCGGGATCCGACCCGCCCGAACTTCACCTTTTTTTTACACGGGTCCGAGCGACTCGGATCCTCCCGCCTTGCTCGGTTAACCCGAGCGCGCCCGAACGTCATCATCCCGCTGTCGGATTCTCGCGAGACTCGGATTCTATATAAGGAGCCGCGCGTCACCGCCATTTTCACACGTGCATTGAGATTGATAGGGAGAGGACGTGGCTGGCGTCCTCTCCGTTATAGTAGAACACAGAGTGACTTAGTTAGTTATAATTGTGGGGAGGATTGGGGACGGGGAGCAGCTGTTAGGGAGTACAGTGCAGGGTTTTGATTATACCACACCAGTGAGTTTAATCCTTTGTTTCTCTGCCTGAAAAAAACGCTCCACCATATCTGTGCTCACTCAGTGTGCTGCACTGCTGCATGATATATCTGTGCTGAGTGCACTGCTCTGCTCACACTGCCTAATTGTGGGGACTGGGGAGCAGTTATAGCAGGAGTACAGTGCACAGTTTTGCTGACAGTGACCACCAGTCCAGTATACGTTTGTCTGCCTGAAAAACACTCCTGTGTTTTTTTTTTCTTCATACTAGTTTAGCAGTCTGCTGACAGTGTCCACCAGGTCCGTTATACAGTATATTATATATATAAGCAGCAGTACGGTAGGCCACGGCTGTACCTACCTCTGTGTCGTCAGTGCACTCGTCGTCCATAAGTAATATAATACTATACTATCCATCCATCTACATTGTATACCTGTGGTGTTTTTTGTTTTTTTCTTCATACTAGTTTAGCAGTCTGCTGACAGTGTCCACCAGGTCCGTTATACAGTATATTATATATATAAGCAGCAGTACGGTAGGCCACATCTGTACCTACCTCTGTGTCGTCAGTGCACTCGTCGTCCATAAGTAATATAATACTATACTATCCATCCATCTACATTGTATACCTGTGGTGTTTTTTGTTTTTTTCTTCATACTAGTTTAGCAGTCTGCTGACAGTGTCCACCAGGTCCGTTATACAGTATATTATATATATAAGCAGCAGTACGGTAGGCCACGGCTGTACCTACCTCTGTGTCGTCAGTGCACTCGTCGTCCATAAGTAATATAATACTATACTATCCATCCATCTACATTGTATACCTGTGGTGTTTTTTTTCTTTTCTTCATACTAGTTTAGCAGTCTGCTGACAGTGTCCACCAGGTCCGTTATACAGTATATTATATATATAAGCAGCAGTACGGTAGGCCACGGCTGTACCTACCTCTGTGTCGTCAGTGCACTCGTCGTCCATAAGTAATATAATACTATACTATCCATCCATCTACATTGTATACCTGTGGTGTTTTTTTTTTCCTTCATACTAGTTTAGCAGTCTGCTGACAGTGTCCACCAGGTCCGTTATACAGTATATTATATATATAAGCAGCAGTACGGTAGGCCACGGCTGTACCTACCTCTGTGTCGTCAGTGCACTCGTCGTCCATAAGTAATATAATACTATACTATCCATCCATCTACATTGTATACCTGTGGTGTTTTTTTTTTCTTCATACTAGTTTAGCAGTCTGCTGACAGTGTCCACCAGGTCCGTTATACAGTATATTATATATATAAGCAGCAGTACGGTAGGCCACGGCTGTACCTACCTCTGTGTCGTCACTCGTCATCCATAAGTATAAGTAATAATAGTATACTATCCACCCATCTACATTGTATACCTGTGGTGGCTTTTAGTTGTGCGCAAAATATGGAGAACAAAAATGTGGAGGTTAAAAAAATAGGGAAAGATCAAGATCCACTTCCACCTCGTGCTGAAGCTGCTGCCGCTAGTCATGGCCGAGACGATGAAATGCCATCAACGTCGTCTGCCAAGGCCGATGCCCAATGTCATAGTACAGAGCATGTAAAATCCAAAACACAAAAGATCAGTAAAAAAATGACCCAAAAATCAAAATTAAAAGCGTCTGAGGAGAAGCGTAAACTTGCCAATATGCCATTTACGACACGGAGTGGCAAGGAACGGCTGAGGCCCTGGCCTATGTTCACGGCTAGTGGTTCAGCTTCACATGAGGATGGAAGCACTCATCCTCTCGCTAGAAAAAAGAAAAGACTTGCGGCAAAAGCACAGCAAAGAACTGTGCGTTCTTCGAAATCACAAATCCCAAAGGAGAGTCCAATTGTGTCGGTTGCGATGCCTGACCTTCCCAACACTGGACGAGAAGAGCTTGCGCCTTCCACCATTTGCACGCCCCCTGCAAGTGTTGAAAGGAGCACCCGCAGTCCAGTTCCTGATAGTGAAATTGAAGATGTCAGTGTTGAAGTACACCAGGATGAGGATATGGGTGTTGCTGGCGCTGGGGAGGAAATTGACAAGGAGGATTCTGATGGTGAGGTGGTTTGTTTAAGTCAGGCACCCGGGGAGACACCTGTTGTCCGTGGGAGGAATATGGCCATTGACATGCCTGGTCAAAATACAAAAAAAATCAGCTCTTCAGTGTGGAATTATTTCAACAGAAATGCGGACAACTGGTGTCAAGCCGTGTGTTGCCTTTGTCAAGCTGTAATAAGTAGGGGTAAGGACGTTAACCACCTCGGAACATCCTCCCTTATACGTCACCTGCAGCGCATTCATAATAAGTCAGTGACAAGTTCAAAAACTTTGGGCGACAGCGGAAGCAGTCCACTGACCAGTAAATCCCTTCCTCTTGTAACCAAGCTCGCGCAAACCACACCACCAACTCCCTCAGTGTCAATTTCCTCCTTACCCAGGAAAGCCAATAGTCCTGCAGGCCATGTCACTGGCAAGTCTGACGAGTCCTCTCCTGCCTTGGATTCCTCCGATGCATCCTTGAGTGTTACGCCTACTGCTGCTGGCGCTGCTGTTGTTGCTGCTGGGAGTCGATCGTCATCCCAGAGGGGAAGTCGGAAGACCACTTGTACTACTTCCAGTAAGCAATTGACTGTCCAACAGTCCTTTGCGAGGAAGATGAAATATCACAGCAGTCATCCTGTTGCAAAGCGGATAACTGAGGCCTTGACAACTATGTTGGTGTTAGACGTGCATCCAGTATCCACCGTTAGTTCACGGGGAACTAGACAATTGCTTGAGGTAGTGTGCCCCCGGTACCAAATACCATCTAGGTTCCACTTCTCTAGGCAGGCGATACCGAGAATGTACACGGACGTCAGAAAAAGACTCACCAGTGTCCTAAAAAATGCAGTTGTACCCAATGTCCACTTAACCACGGACATGTGGACAAGCGGAGCAGGGCAGACTCAGGACTACATGACTGTGACAGCCCACTGGGTAGATGTATTGCCTCCCGCTGCAAGAACAGCAGCAGCGGCACCAGTAGCAGCATCTCGCAAATGCCAACTCGTTCCTAGGCAGGCTACGCTTTGTATCACCGCTTTCCAGAATACGCACACAGCTGAAAACCTCTTACGGCAACTGAGGAAGATCATCGCAGAATGGCTTACCCCAATTGGACTCTCCTGGGGATTTGTGGCATCGGACAACGCCAGCAATATTGTGCGTGCATTACATCTGGGCAAATTCCAGCACGTCCCATGTTTTGCACATACCTTGAATTTGGTGGTGCAGAATTATTTAAAAAACGACAGGGGCGTGCAAGAGATGCTGTCGGTGGCCAGAAGAATTGTGGGCCACTTTCGGCGTACAGGCACCGCGTACAGAAGACTGGAGCACCACCAAAAACACCTGAACCTGCCCTGCCATCATCTGAAGCAAGAGGTGGTAACGAGGTGGAATTCAACCCTCTATATGCTTCAGAGGATGGAGGAGCAGCAAAAGGCCATTCAAGCCTATACATCTGGCCACGATATAGGCAAAGGAGGTGGAATGCACCTGTCTCAAGCGCAGTGGAGAATGATTTCAACGTTGTGCAAGGTTCTGCAACCTTTTGAACTTGCCACACGTGAAGTCAGTTCAGACACTGCCAGCCTGAGTCAGGTCATTCCCCTCATCAGGCTTTTGCAGAAGAAGCTGGAGGCATTGAAGGAGGAGCTAAAACAGAGCGATTCCGCTAGGCATGTGGGACTTGTGGATGGAGCCCTTCATTCGCTTAACCAGGATTCACGGGTGGTCAATCTGTTGAAATCAGAGCACTACATTTTGGCCACCGTGCTCGATCCTAGATTTAAAACCTACGTTGGATCTCTCTTTCCGGCAGACACAAGTCTGCAGAGGTTCAAAGAACTGCTCGTGAGAAAATTGTCAAGTCAAGCGGAACGCGACCCGTCAACATCTCCTCCTTCACATTCTCCCGCAACTGGGGGTGCGAGGAAAAGGCTACGAATTCCGAGCCCACCCGCTGGCGGTGATGCAGGGCAGTCTGGAGCGACTGCTGATGCTGACATCTGGTCCGGACTGAAGGACCTGCCAACGATTACTGACATGTCGTCTACTGTCACTGCATATGATTCTCTCACCATTGAAAGAATGGTGGAGGATTATATGAGTGACCGCATCCAAGTAGACACGTCAGACAGTCCGTACGTATACTGGCAGGAAAAAGAGGCAATTTGGAGGCCCTTGCACAAACTGGCTTTATTCTACCTAAGTTGCCCTCCCACAAGTGTGTACTCCGAAAGAGTGTTTAGTGCCGCCGCTCACCTTGTCAGCAATCGGCGTACGAGGTTACTTCCAGAAAATGTGGAGAAGATGATGTTCATTAAAATGAATTATAATCAATTCCTCCATGGAGACATTCACCAGCAGCAATTGCCTCCAGAAAGTACACGGGGACCTGAGATGGTGGATTCCAGTGGGGACGAATTAATAATCTGTGAGGAGGGGGATGTACACAGTGAAAGGGGTGATTAATCGGACGATGATGATGAGGTGGACATCTTGCCTCTGTAGAGCCAGTTTGTGCAAGGAGAGATTGATTGCTTCTTTTTTGGTGGGGGCCCAAACCAACCAGTCATTTCAGTCACAGTCGTGTGGCAGACCCTGTCGCTGAAATGATGGGTTCGTTAAAGTGTGCATGTCCTGTTTTTACAACATAAGGGTGGGTGGGAGGTCCCAAGGACAATTCCATCTTGCACCTCTTTTTTCTTTCATTTTTCTTTGCGTCATGTGCTGTTTGGGGAGTATTTTTTGGAAGGGCCATCCTGCGTGACACTGCAGTGCCACTCCTAGATGGGCCAGGTGTTTGTGTCGGCCACTAGGGTCGCTTAGCTTAGTCGTCACACAGCTACCTCATTGCGCCTCTTTTTTTCTTTGCGTCATGTGCTGTTTGGGGAGTATTTTTTGGAAGGGCCATCCTGCGTGACACTGCAGTGCCACTCCTAGATGGGCCAGGTGTTTGTGTCGGCCACTTGGGTCGTTTAGCTTAGTCACACAACGACTTTGGTGCAGCTCTTTTTTTCTTTGCATCATGTGCTGTTTGGGGACTATTTTTTTAAGTGCCATCCTGTCTGACACTGCAGTGCCACTCCTAGATGGGCCAGGTGTTTGTGTCGGCCACTTGTGTCGCTTAGCTTAGTCACACAGCGACCTTGGTGCGCCTCTTTTTTTCTTTGCATCATGTGCTGTTTGGGGACTATTTTTTTGAAGTGCCATCCTGCCTGACACTGCAGTGCCACTCCTAGATGGGCCAGGTGTTTGTGTCGGCCACTTGTGTCGCTTAGCTTAGCCATCCAGCGACCTCGGTGCAAATTTTAGGACTAAAAATAATATTGTGAGGTGTGAGGTGTTCAGAATAGACTGAAAATGAGTGGAAATTATGGTTATTGAGGTTAATATTACTATGGGATCAAAATGACCCCCAAATTCTATGATTTAAGCTGTTTTTTAGGGTTTTTTGTAAAAAAACACCCGAATCCAAAACACACCCGAATCCGACAAAAAAAAATTTGGTGAGGTTTTGCCAAAACGCGTTCGAACCCAAAACACGGCCACGGAACCGAACCCAAAACCAAAACACAAAACCCGAAAAATTTCAGGTGCACATCACATATATACATACACACATATATACACACGGTATATATATGGGGTGGTCTTCAGTATGCCGACTGACGGGATCCCGGCGCACAGTATACCGGCACCGGGATCCCGACAGCCGGCATACCGACAATTGTTCTCCCTCGTGGGGGTCCACGACCCCCCTGGAGGGAGAATAAAATAGCGTGATAGCGCGCCACCGTGCTCGTAGCGTGGCGAGCGCAGCGAGGCCGCAAGAAGCTCATTTGCGTTCACCACACTGTCGGTAAGCCAGCGGTCGGGCTCCCGGCGCCGGTATGCTGGTCGCCGGGAGCCTGTCCGCCGGCATACCATAGTGAACCCTATATATGTGTAGATATATGTATATATATATATATGTATATATATATATATATATATACACTCACACACACACACACAGACTCACTAGTTTTACGGACCCAGCATATACTGGGTCACCTCAGTCCCCACCCCCGTGATTGGCTCCACCCAGTTCTGGAAACCCCCCCATGCAAATCCTGCGTTTGCCACTGATGCTGCAGGACGACCTATGATTAGTGATTCTGATTGGTTGTCTTGCTCGCACACCCTCTGCACAATGGCCCTCATTCCGAGTTGTTCGCTCGTTAGTGGTTTTCGCAACGGAGCGATTTGTCGCAAACTGCGCATGCGCAATGTTCGGAGTGCGTCTGCGCCAAGTAAATTTGCCAAAAAGTTAGGTATTTTACTCACGGCTTAACGAAGAAATTTCTTCGTTCTGGTGATTGGAGTGTGATTGACAGGAAGTGGGTGATTCTGGGCGGAAACTGGCCGTTTTATGGGTGTGTGCGGAAAAACGCTGGCGTTTCTGGGAAAAACGCGGGAGTGGCTGGAGAAACGGGGGAGTGTCTGGGCGAACGCTGGGTGTGTTTGTGACGTCAAACCAGGAACGAAACTGACTGAACTGATCGCAGTGGCAGAGTAAGTCCCGAGCTACTCAGAAACTGCAAAGAAATTTCTATTCGCAATTATGCAAATCTTTCGTTCGCAATTTTGCAAAGCTAAGATTCACTCCCAGTAGGCGGCGGCTTAGCGTGAGCAAAGCTGCTAAAAGCAGCTAGCGAGCGAACAACTCGGAATGAGGGCCAATGGTGGTTATGCCGAGTTGTTCGCTCGCTAGCAGTTTTTAGCAGCAGTGCAAACGCTATGCCGCCTCCCACTGGGAGTGTATTTTAGCTTAGCAGAAGTGCGAACAAAAAAATCGCAGAGCGACTACAAAGTTTTTTTGTGCAGTTTTAGAGTAGCTCAAAACCTACTCAGCGCTTGCGATCACTTCAGCCTATTCAATTCCTGTTTTGACGTCACAAACACGCCCTGCGTTCGGCCAGCCATGCCTGCGTTTTTCCTGGCATGCCTGCGTTTTTTTCGATCACTCCCTGAAAACGGTCAGTTGACACCCAGAAACACCCACTTCATGTCAATCACTCTGCGGCCACCAGTGCGACTGAAATGCTTCGCTAGACCCTGTGTGAAACTACATCGTTCGTTGCAATAGTACGACGCGCATGTGAACTAATCCAGCTAGCGATCAACTCGGAATGACCACCAATGGGGGTAATTCAGAGTTGATCGCAGCAGCAAATTTGTTAGCAATTGGGCAAAAACAAGTGCACTGCAAGGGGGGCAGATATAACATTTGCAGAGAGAGTTAGATTTGGGTGGGTTATTTTGTTTCTGTGCAGGGTAAATACTGGCTGCTTTATTTTTACACTGCAATTTAGATTTCAGTTTGAACTCACCACACCCAAATCTAACTCTCTCTGCACATGTTATATCTGCCCCCCCTGCAGTGCAAATGGGGGGGTCATTCCGAGTTGTTCGCTCGTTATTTTTTTCTCGCAACGGAGCGATTAGTCGCTAATGCGCATGCGCAATGTCCGCAGTGCGACTGCGCCAAGTAAATTTGCTATGCAGTTTGGTATTTTACTCACGGCATTACGAGGTTTTTTCTTCGTTCTGGTGATCGTAATGTGATTGACAGGAAGTGGGTGTTTCTGGGAGGAAACTGTCCGTTTTATGGGAGAGTGTGAAAAAACACTACCGTTTCTGAGAAAAACGCGGGAGTGGCTGGAGAAAAGGAGGAGTGTCTGGGCGAACGCTGGGTGTGTTTGTGACGTCAAACCAGGAACGACAAGCACTGAACTGATCGCACTGGCAGAGTAAGTCTGGAGCTACTCAGAAACTGCACAGAGAAGTTTTTTCGCAATATTGCGAATCTTTCGTTAACAATTTTGATAAGCTAAGATTCACTCCCAGTAGGCGGCGGCTTAGCGTGTGCAAAGCTGCTAAAAGCAGCTTGCGAGCGAACAACTCGGAATGACCACCATGGTTTTGCCCAACTGCTAACAAATTTGCTGCTGCGATCAAATCTGAATTAGGCCCTATGTGGGTCATTCCTACCCGTTCGCACGCTGCTGTTTGTTGCAGCGATGCGAACAAGTCGGTTCTGCGCATGTGCGGCGGCCTCATTGTGCAGGTGCATTGCTGCCCGGCTACGGCTAGCGACGGGCACTGACGCCGCTAATGACAAAAGCGGTCGCAGCGGCGACCGCAAGAAGATTGACAGGAGGAAGGCATTCCGGGGGGCGTCAACTGACCATTTTCCGGGAGTGGTTCAGCGAACGCAGGCGTGTCCTGGCGTTTGGAGGGCGGATGTCTGACGTCAATTCCGGGACCTGCATCGCTGGATCAATCGCACAGGATAAGTAACTCTTACCCTGGTCTTCTATTACACAAAACTTTTTTGGATAGCAGGGCTGTACAAGCGTTTGCAGCCCTGCTATGCAGAAATACACTCCCCCATAGGCGGCGTCTAGTTGATCGCATGGGCAGCAAAAAGTTGCTACGTGTGATCAACTCGGAATGACCCCTATGTCACATAGCCCTGGTTTATGTCTAGAGTTGCTCCATGCTGCTGATTGTTCCTTGGCTCCGCTTGTAGGGGGTCATTCCGAGTTGATCGCTCGCTAGCTAGTTTAAGCAGCCGTGCAAACGCTATGCCGCCGCCCACTGGGGAGTGTATTTTAGCTTAGCAGAAGTGCGAACGCTTGTGCAGCCGAGCTCTGCAAAAACAGTTTGTGCAGTTTCAGAGTATCTCTAAACCTACTCAGCGCTTGCGATCACTTCAGACTATTCGTGTCCGGATTTGATACACCCGCCCAACGAACGTCCAGCCATGCCTGCGTTTTTTCAGACACGCCTGCGTTTTTACAAACACTCCCTGAAAACGGTCAGTTGACACCCAGAAATGCCCCCTTCCTGTCAATCTTCTTGCGGCTGTCAGTGCGAAGGAAAACTTCGCTAGAACCTGTGCAATACAACAAATGCCTTTGTACCCATATGTCGCACGTGTGAATTGTGGTCCATACGCATGCGCAGAAATGCTGATTTTTAGCCTGATCGCTGCGCTACAAACAACGGCAGCTAGCGATCAACTTGGAATGACCCCCGTAGTTACAGGTGAAACTGGGAGTTTGGTCATCTTACATCTTAGGTGGAGTTAGCATTAACCTTGTTTGTCTAAAGACTAAAGTGGTATCTGTAATAAACAGAAGTACTGATACCTATTGCCACAAGCATATTGAGCCAATCTCTGGTAAAATAATGCTTATTGTAATATTTGTATACTAAGCGCATATTTCCCAGTTGCTGCCTCTGACACACTCATGATATAAAACCAGATACGTCTCATTTGGACTATTTGATGATTTCTCATAGATGGAACAGATGCCATCACCTCTATCTACTCTCAATTCTCTCTCCCATTCTCTCTCCCATGTTAGCTGGGCTTCAACTTGCACAGTGGCCCTCATTCCGAGTTGTTCGCTCGCTAGCTGCTTTTAGCAGCATTGCACACGCTAAGCCGCCGCCCTCTGGGAGTGTATCTTAGCTTAGCAGAATAGCGAACGAAAGATTAGCAGAATTGCAAATAGAAAATTCTAAGCAGTTTCTGAGTAGCTCGAGACTTACTCCTACACTGCGATCAGTTCAGTCAGTTTCGTTCCTGGTTTGACGTCACAAACACACCCAGCGTTCGCCCAGACACTCCCCCGTTTCTTCAGACACTCCCCCGTTTCTACAGACATTCCCGCGTTTTTCCCAGAAACGCCAGCGTTTTTTCGCACACTCCCAGAAAACGGCCAGTTTCCGCCCAGAAACACCCACTTCCTGTCAATCACACTACGATCACCAGAACGATGAAAAATCCTCGTTAGGCCGTGAGTAAAATACCAAACTTTTGTGCTAATTTACTTGGCGCAGGCGCACTGCGAACATTGCGCATGCGCAGTTTGCGACTAATCGCTCCGTAGCGGAAAAAAATAACGAGCGAACAACTCGGAATGAGGGCCAGTGTAATTAACTGGAAAAGAGAGGAAAGCTCAGTAATCAGGTTACATATTTTTACCTAATACTAGTCAATGATAATTACTTGTAATTACTAGTAGAACACATTTTTCCCTTTACACATGAGACCTGGTGGAATTTGCAGCCATGGAGATGTGCAGCAATGGCTGGCATAGTGGGTGGCCTAAGGTGCCAATCATGCATGAGCAAGACGGACAGGATAAGGATGATAAAGAGGACAAGCAATAGCTCTGCAACAGCATTATCAATGTACTTTGGCCCTCATTCCGAGTTGATCGTTAGCTGCCGTTTTTCGCAGCACAGCGATCAGATTACTACTGCGCATGTGTATGCACCGCAATGTGCACGCGCGTCGTATGTGTACAAACAGCATAGTTGCTGTGCAATGCTTCTAGCGACTAATCCATTCGCACAACTGATCGCAAGGAGATTGACAGGAAGAGGGTGTTTATGGGTGTCAACTGACCGTTTTCTGGGAGTGGTAGGGAAAACACAGGCGTGTCCAGGCGTTTGCAAGGCGGGTGTCTGACGTCAATTCCGGGACCGGACAGGCTGAAGTGATCGCAAGGGCTGAGTAAGTTCTGGGCTACACAGAAACTGCAAAAAACTTTTTGGTCCCGCTCGGCTGCACATGCGATCGCACACTTGCAAAGCGAAAATACACTCCCCTAGAGGCGGCGACTATCTGATCGCTGCTCTGCAAAAAATAGCTAGCGAGCGATCAACTCGGAATGAGGGCCATTATTTGAAATGAATGTTTGGACTATTATATCTATTTACCAGTGCTATCACATTGGGACCCGAGTCGGATGCAGTCACAGCTGCCCTTGTACCTTATGTCACCAAAACATCCATTCGTAATGTCTATAGGCGGCCCACAGAATGTGAGGAGATGGACGCAGATCTTGCTGCGGGAAGCAAGATTTGCTTCCATCTCTGAATAACCCCCTAAGTGTACGCATATCAGTAATATACTGCTGTTCTGTCATTCCACACAGAACAGACACTGCTGTACACACGCTTGTTTAGAGTAACCCCTCCTTTTCATGCTCCTGAAGAGTATTACTAAGAGTATTACTAAACTGGCTGCTCAATCAGTTTAGTAATACTCTTCAGGTGCATGAAAGGGAGGGGTTATTCTAAAGAAGTGTGCGTACAGCAGTGTCTGTTCTATGTGGAATGACAGCACTTCATTATTTCCATGCCTGGAAATGACTACTTAATCGTTATGAACTCCATATGAATGTAAGGTGGCAAATTGAGTGTTTTATTGGATGATATCACCTGACTAGTCAACAGAAGGGTAAATGATCGGCTTGGATTGCTTGAACGCTCTGTGCTGCTGCTTTGATCTCACAATTGTAGGACCGTGTAATCTCATTATAATGTGGTCTCCATGAATACATGCATCTAAGCCAACGTAATAGCAATCTTCTTATGCTGCCATTTGCCTTGTGAGGCCTCTGGTAAATATCTTGTTACCTATCGCTGGTCAAATTTTAAAGTCATTTTGTCTGACATAAGGGGTGGGGAGTCAGATTTAGGGACCATTTTGTAATCTTTCCTCCTTTTCCATCTGCCCATATTATATGTAGGCCCGTTGTGCTGGAGATATTCCCACTAACTAGTGTGCACGCAATATTCGCTTCCTCCACCTGACAGGAAGTGCCTTGTCACTGAGCAGGACACACATATTGTGGCCTTTTTATGTCAGGATCTGCAGATTAGGAACCTTGGGGGAGATGTATCAAACCCTCTAAAGAAGACAGGTGGAGAAGTAGCTAGAGATGAGTGGGTTCGGTTCTCCGAGATCCGAACCCCCCCCCGAACTTTACCTATTTTACACGGTTCCGAGGCCGCCTCGGATCTTCCCGCCTTGCTTGGTTAACCCGAACGCAGCCAAATGTCATCATTCCGCTGTCGGATTCTCGCGAGATTCGTATTCTATATAAAGAGCTGTGCGTCGCCGCCATTTTCACTCGTGCATTGGAGATTGAACAGAGAGGACGTGGCTACGTTCTCTGCCTGAAAAGCTCCATATCTGTGCTCAGTGTGCTGCAAATATCTGTGCTCAGTGTGCTGCAAATATCTGTGCTCAGCGTGCTGAAAATATCTACGTTCTCTGCCTGAAAAGTGAAAACGCTCCATAACTGTGCTCAGTGTGCTGCAAATATCTGTGCTCAGTGTGCTGCAAATATCTACGTTCTTTGCCTGAAAAGCTCCATATCTGTGTTCAGTGTGCTGCAAATATCTGTGCTCAGTGTGCTTGATTTTGGTGACCAACAGTATATAGTTGTACAGTACAGTAGGCCATTGCTGTATCTTGCAGCTCTGTGTCACTGCAAGTATCCATTCCATATCTGTGCTACATTTTTGTGAGCAGTATATATAGTAGTACAGTGCCGCATTTTGGTGACAAACAGTATATAATTGTACAGTACAGTAGGCCATTGCTGTATCTTGCAGCTCTGTGTCACTTCTAGTATCCTGATCAGTGCTCAATATCTGCTGCATTGTTGTGACCAGTATGTATACTGTACTGTGCAACGTGTGTTATACACCTGGTGATTTTATACATCCTGTAATCTGTACTGAGTGATGTGTGAGATACACCTGGGGATTATACACCCTGTATACTGTACTGTGCAACGTTTGTGATACACCTGGTGATTATACACCCTGTATACTGTACTGAGCGATGTGTGAGATACACCTGGGGATTATACACCCTATATACTGTACTGTGCGATGTGTGTTATACACCTGGTGATTATACATCCTGTAATCTGTACTGAGCGATGTGTGAGATACACCTGGGGATTATACACCCTATATACTGTACTGAGCGATGTGTGAGATACACCTGGGGATTATACACCCTATATTATTATTATTATTATTATCCTTTATTTATATGGCGCCACAAGGGTTCCGCAGCGCCCAATTACAGAGTACATAAATAATCAAACAGGAAAACAGCAGCTTACAGTTGATGACAGTATAGGACAAGTACAGGGTAAATAAACATAGTTACATCAGCAGATGACACTGGAATAAGTATCAGGTGGCAGAAGACTGCTGGATGTACAGTTGAAGATTATTAAAGTAAGACAAAGGATAAGCACATGAGGGAAGAGGGCCCTGCTCGTGAGAGTTTACAATCTAAAGGGGAGGGGTAGACAGACATGGGTGACACAGATGGGGTACATAGAGAACGTGGAACAGAGGGTTAGGATGAGATTTGGCTGGGTTTGGTGAAGAAGTGGACCCCCAGAAGGCACAAGTCAATACTTAACATTGCAACATTTTAATGGGCTATGCAGGAGAAAATTAAAAATAGGGGAAAATAAAAATAAAATAAAAAAATCAATAACTTCTACCGCTTTCAAAAAGGTCAATGGAAGCCAGATACAGTATACCAAACAGTACTTAGCAGAGTTAGGAATGAGTGCTTATGAAATACAGTAACATTTTGTCATAATATTTCAGAAACTGCATGGCTGGTCTCTTGCACTCTTTTGCTCTAATACACCACCTGCTTTAGGATTTATATTCAAAAACATTATGTCTCCATAATCCCAAAAACGTCAGTCTTCTTGGAAAGTGGTTTGTTCCTTTGTAAGGGAAAGAGAACAAACGTTCTCAAACAGTGGTTTCTCAATTTCTTTTTCCTCTGGGAAGGGATTGTGGATTCGCAGGAATATCTGAGCATTTCTGTAATCAGAAAGCAGCGACTTTCTACAAATGTTTATGAATAATTCCAGTGATTTTGTCATTTTCTTCCAGTGATTTGGACCAATAGTACCATTGATTAGAACCAGGGGCGTCGGAATGGAAGGGCAAGGGGGCAACTCGCTCCCCCCAAAATCATGAGAGAGGCGCCATTCACCCGGACCCACAACTGCATGCCTGTGCCGCAGCTTCAGCGCTGCCTGCGCTGTATTAGCACTGCAGCGGTGCATTCGGCACTGATACTATTACTACATACAGCATGTGCTCTGGCCAGCGCCGCCGCGACGCGTATGCGGGCTTAGCAAGCCGCTTAGAGCGCCGGTCAGTGGAGGGAACCGCTGCTCAGTGAGTGAGTCACCTTCACTCACTGTACAGCGCGCGGCCGTCCGCCGGATCCCAGCGTCTCCACGGTGATGCGCCTCCTCCGCCCAGCCCTCCTCTCCTGCCTGCCTGTATGTCTGGCCGCACGCCGTGGCTCCCAGCAGCTCCATGATGACGGTCCCCCTCTGCCCGGCCCTCCACTCCCGTGGCTCACACTGACTAGACACACGTTAGAGGGGTCTGGCGGAAGGGAACATAAGGAGATGCTGTGGGACACAAAGGCAAAGAGCTGCAGGAGGGACAGGGAGCTGTGACCATGCCAGAGAAGGTCTCTCTCTCTCCCCTCTCTCTCACCCCGCCCTTCACTCTCTCACCCTCCTCTCTCTCTCTACCCCCTTCTCTTTTTCTATCTCCCCTCTCTGTCTCCCCCCCTTCACTCTCTCACCCTCCTCTCTCTCTCTACCCCCTCTCTCTCACCCCCCCCTTCACTCTCTCACCCTCCTCTCTCTCTCTCCCCCACCCCCTTCTCTTTTTCTCTCTCCCCTACTGTGTAATGTAATGGACGCTACTGTGCAGAGTAATGTGACGGACGCTACAGTGCGGAGTAATGTGACGGACGCTACTGTGCGGAGTAATGTTACGGACGCTACTGTGCGGTGTAATGTGATGGATGCTACTGTGCGGAGTAATGTTACGGACGCTACTGTGTGGAGTAATGTGACGGGCGCTACTGTTCGGAGTAATGTGACAGACACTACTGTGCGGAGTAATGTTACGGACGCTACTGTGCAGTGTAATGTGACGGGCGCTACTGTGCGGAGTAATGTAACGGATGCTACTGTGCGGACTAATGTGACGGATGCTACTGTGCGGAGTAATGTGACGGGCGCTACTGTGCGGAGTAATGTGACGGACGCTACTGTGCGGAGTAATGTTACGGACGCTACTGTGCGGTGTAATGTGACGGATGCTACTGTGCGGAGTAATGTGACGGGCGCTACTGTGCGGAGTAATGTGATGAGCGCTACTGTGCGGAGTAATGTGACGAGCGCTACTGTGCGGAGTAATGTGACGGACGCTACTGTGCGGAGTAATGTGACAGACGCTACTGTGCGGAGTAATGTGATGGGCGCTACTTTGCGGTGTAATGTGACTGATGCTACTGTGCGACGGATGCTACTGTGCGGTGTAATGTAACAGATGCTACTGTGCGGAGTAATTTAACAGACGCTACTGTGCAGTGTAATGTGACGGACGTTACTGTGCGGAGTAATGTGACGGACGCTACTATGCGGTGTAATGTAACAGACGCTACTGTGCTGTGTAATGCGACAGACGTTACAGTGCGGAGTAATGCGATGGACGCTACTGTGCGGTGTAATGCGACGGACGCTACTGTGCAGTGTAATGTGACGGATGCTACTGTGCGGAGTAATGTTACGGACGCTACTGTGCGGAGTAATGTGACGGGCGCTACTGTGCGGAGTAATGTGACGGGCGCTACTGGGCGGAGTAATGTGACGAATGCTACTGTGCGGTGTAATGTAACGGATGCTACTGTGCGGAGTAATGTGACAGATGCTACTGTGCAGTGTAATGTGACAGACGCTACTGTGCGGAGTAATGTGACGGACGTTACTATGCGGTGTAATGTGACGGATGCTACTGTGCGGAGTAATGTTACGGACGCTACTGTGTGGAGTAATGTGACGGGCGCTACTGTGCGGAGTAATGTTACGGACGCTACTGTGCGGAGTAATGTGATGATCGCTACTGTGCGGAGTAATGTGACGGACGCTACTGTGCGGAGTAATGTGACGGACGCTACTGTGCGGAGTAATGTGACGGGCGCTACTGTGCGGAGTAATGTGACGGGCGCTACTGTGCGGAGTAATGTGACGGGCGCTACTGTGCGGAGTAATGTGACGGGCGCTACTGTGCGGAGTAATGTAACGGATGCTACTGTGCGGACTAATGTGACGGATGCTACTGTGCGGAGTAATGTGACGGGCGCTACTGTGCGGAGTAATGTGACGGACGCTACTGTGTGGTGTAATGTGACGGGCGCTACTGTGCGGAGTAATGTAACGGATGCTACTGTGCGGACTAATGTGACGGATGCTACTGTGCGGAGTAATGTGACGGGCGCTACTGTGCGGAGTAATGTGACGGACGCTACTGTGCGGAGTAATGTTACGGACGCTACTGTGCGGTGTAATGTGACGGATGCTACTGTGCGGAGTAATGTGACGGGCGCTACTGTGCGGAGTAATGTGATGAGCGCTACTGTGTGGAGTAATGTGACGAGCGCTACTGTGCGGAGTAATGTGACGGACGCTACTGTGCGGAGTAATGTGATGGGCGCTACTTTGCGGTGTAATGTGACTGATGCTACTGTGCGACGGATGCTACTGTGCGGTGTAATGTAACGGATGCTACTGTGCGGAGTAATTTGACAGATGCTACTGTGCAGTGTAATGTGACAGATGCTACTATGCGGAGTAATGTTACGGACGCTACTGTGTGGAGTAATGTGACGGGCGCTACTGTGCGGAGTAATGTTACGGACGCTACTGTGCGGAGTAATGTGATGATCGCTACTGTGCGGAGTAATGTGACGGACGCTACTGTGCGGAGTAATGTGACGGACGCTACTGTGCGGAGTAATGTGACGGGCGCTACTGTGCGGAGTAATGTGACAGGCGCTACTGTGCGGAGTAATGTGACGGGCGCTACTGTGCGGAGTAATGTGACGGGCGCTACTGTGCGGAGTAATTTAACGGATGCTACTGTGCGGACTAATGTGACGGATGCTACTGTGCGGAGTAATGTGACGGGCGCTACTGTGCGGAGTAATGTGACGGACGCTACTGTGTGGTGTAATGTGACGGGCGCTACTGTGCGGAGTAATGTAACGGATGCTACTGTGCGGACTAATGTGACGGATGCTACTGTGCGGAGTAATGTGACGGGCGCTACTGTGCGGAGTAATGTGACGGACGCTACTGTGCGTAGTAATGTTACGGACGCTACTGTGCGGTGTAATGTGACGGATGCTACTGTGCGGAGTAATGTGACGGGCGCTACTGTGCGGAGTAATGTGATGAGCGCTACTGTGTGGAGTAATGTGACGAGCGCTACTGTGCGGAGTAATGTGACGGACGCTACTGTGCGGAGTAATGTGATGGGCGCTACTTTGCGGTGTAATGTGACTGATGCTACTGTGCGACGGATGCTACTGTGCGGTGTAATGTAACGGATGCTACTGTGCGGAGTAATTTGACAGATGCTACTGTGCAGTGTAATGTGACAGACGCTACTATGCGGAGTAATGTTACGGACGCTACTGTGTGGAGTAATGTGACGGGCGCTACTGTGCGGAGTAATGTTACGGACGCTACTGTGCGGAGTAATGTGATGATCGCTACTGTGCGGAGTAATGTGACGGACGCTACTGTGCGGAGTAATGTGACGGACGCTACTGTGCGGAGTAATGTGACGGGCGCTACTGTGCGGAGTAATGTGACGGGCGCTACTGTACGGAGTAATGTGACGGGCGCTACTGTGCGGAGTAATGTGACGGGCGCTACTGTGCGGAGTAATGTGGCAGACGCTACTGTGCGGAGTAATGTTACGGACGCTACTGTGCGGAGTAATGTGACGGGTGCTACTGTGCGGAGTAATTTGACGGACGCTACTGTGCAGTATAATGTGACGGACGTTACTATGCGGAGTAATGTGACGGACGCTACTATGCGGTGTAATGTAACAGACACTACTGTGCTGTGTAATGCGACAGACGTTACAGTGCGGAGTAATGCGATGGACGCTACTGTGCGGTGTAATGCGACGGACGCTACTGTGCAGTGTAATGTGACGGATGCTACTGTGCGGAGTAATGTTACGGACGCTACTGTGCGGAGTAATGTGACGGGCGCTACTGTGCGGAGTAATGTGGCAGACGCTACTGTGCGGAGTAATGTTACGGACGCTACTGTGCGGAGTAATGTGACGGGCGCTACTGTGCGGAGTAATGTGACGAATGCTACTTTGCGGTGTAATGTGACGGATGCTACTGTGCGGAGTAATTTGACAGATGCTACTGTGCAGTGTAATGTGACGGACGCTACTGTGCGGAGTAATGTGACGGACGTTACTATGCGGTGTAATGTGACATACGCTACTGTGCTGTGTAATGCAACAGACGTTACGGTGCGGAGTAATGCGACGGACGCTACTGTGCGGTGTAATGTGACGGATGGTACTGTGCGGAGTAATGTGACAGACGCTACTGTGCGGTGTAATGTAACGGATGCTACTGTGTGGTGTAATGTGACGGATGCTACTGTGCGGTGTAATGTGACGGAAGCTACTGTGCGGAGTAATGCGACGGACGCTACTGTGCGGAGTAAGGCGACGGACGCTACTGTGCGGTGTAATGTGACGGCCACTACTGTGCGGTGTAATGTGACGGATGCTACTGTGCGGTGTAATTCGACTGACGCTACTGTGCGGTGTAATGTGACAGATGCTACTGTGCGGTGTAATGTAATGGATGCTACTGTGCGGTGTAATGTGACAGATGCTACTGTGCGGTGTAATGTGATGGATGCTACTGTGCAGTGTAATGTGACGGATGCTACTGTGCGGTGTAATGTGAGGTGTAATTCAACGGATGCTACTGTGCGGTGTAATGTGACGGATGCTACTGTGCGGTTTAATGTGACGGACGCTACTGTGTGGTGTAATGTGACAGATGCTACTGTGCGGTGTAATGTAACGGATGCTACTGTGCGGTGTAATGTGACAGATGCTACTGTGCGGTGTAATGTGACTGACGGATGCTACTGTGCGGTGTAATGTGACGGATGCTACTGTGCGGTGTAATGTGACGGATGCTACTGTGCTGTGTAATGTGACAGACGTTACAGGGCGGAGTAATGCGACGGACGCTACTGTGCGGTGTAATGCGACGGACGCTACTCTGCGGTGGAATGTGACGGACGCTACTGTGCGGTGTAATGTGTCGGATGCTACTGTGCGGAGTAATACGACGGACGCTACTGTGTGGAGTAATGCGACGGACGCTACTGTGCTGTGTAATGTGACGGACGCTACTGTGCTGTGTAATGTGACGGATGCTACTCTGCGGTGGAATGTGACGGACGCTACTGTGCGGTGTAATGTGACGGATGCTACTGTGCTGTGTAATGTGACGGATGCTACTGTGCTGTGTAATGTGACGGACGCTACTGTGCTGTGTAATGTGACGGACGCTACTGTGCTGTGTAATGTGACGGACGCTACTGTGCTGTGTAATGTGACGGACGCTACTGTGTGGTGTAATGTGACGGACGCTACTGTGCGGTGTCATTTAATGGATGCTACTGTGCGGTGTAATGTGATGGATGCTACTGTGCTGTGTAATGTGACGGACGCTACTGTGTGGTGTAATGTGACAGACGCTACTGTGCGGTGTAATGTAACGGATGGTACTGTGCGGTGTAATGTGACGGATGCTACTGTGCGGTGTAATGTGACGGATGCTACTGTGCGGTGTAATGTGACGGATGCTACTGTGCGGTGTAATGTGACGGATGCTACTGTGCGGAGTAATGTGACTGATGCTACGGCTGTGGGGAAGGAGTAGCGAGAGGAGCAATAAGGAGGAGGAGGAGGAGGAGCTCTATCTAGCAGATGTTTATAATGGTCTCTATCTGGTGTAATGTGTAACATGTGTAATGGGCTCTACAAGGCGTAATGTGTATAATGGGTAACCAGGCATAATGTGTAACGTGTAATGGGCTCTACCAGGTGTAATATGTATAATAGGCTCTATCTTGCGTAATGTGTACAAGTGGCTCTACCTGGTTTAATGGGCTATATTTGGCGTAATATGTATAATGGGCTATACCTGGCATAATGTGTAATGGGCTGTGCCTGGCGTAATGTGTATAATGGGCTCTACCAGGCATAATGTGTAACATGCAATGGGCTCTACCAGGCGTAATGTGTAACATGTGTAATGGGCTCTACCAGGCTTAATGTGTATCGTGTAATGGGCTCTACCAGGCATAATGTGTAACATGTGTAATGGGTTCTACCAGGCGTAATGTGTAACATGTGTAATGGGCTCTACCAGGTGTAATGTGTAACGTGTAATGGGCTCTGCCTGGCGTAATGTGTAATGGGCTCTACCAGGCGTAATGTGTAACGTGTAATGGGCTCTACCAGGCGTCATATGTAACGTGTAATGGGCTGTACCAGGCATAATGTGTATAATGGGCTCTACCTGGCATAATGTGTATAATGGGCTGAACCAGGCATAATGTGTATAATGGGCTCTACCTGGCATAATGTGTGTAATGGGCTCTACCAGGTGTAATGTATACAAGAGGCCACTCACTCCCAGCTGCTCTAGAGTGCCATACAGGTGCAAGCGACCCATCTATGGTGGCCAGAAGCTAGGGGCGCCGAAAAGAGATTTTATCTTGGCCCCCCCCAAGCAAAAAACGTTCTGACGCCCCTGATTAGAACGAATAATGCCTGTGATATTGAGGTGTTTGTGTCACTTAGCTTAGCCATCCAGCGACCACAGTGCACCTCTTTTTCTCTTTTCTTTGCATCATGTGCTGTTTGGGGACTATTTTTTTAAGTGCCATCCTGTCTGACAGCGTCCTCTTTTTTACACATTAAGGCAGACAGCGTGCCCTTTTTACACATTACGGCAGACAGCGTCCCCCTTTTTACACATTACAGCAGACAGCGTCCCCCTTTTTACACATTACGGCAGACAGAGTCCCCTTTTTACACATTACGGCAGACAGCGTGCCTTTTTTTTACACATTACGGCAGACAGTCCCCCTTTTTACACATTACGGCAGACAGCGTCCCCTTTTTTACACATTACTGCAGACAGCGTCCCCTTTTTTACACATTACGGCAGACAGCGTGCCCTTTTTTACACATTACGGCAGACAGCATGCCCTTTTTTACACATTACGGCAGACAGCGTCCCCTTTTTACACATTACGGCAGACAGCGTGCCCTTTTTTACACATTACGGCAGACAGCGTGCCCTTTTTTACACATTACGTCAGACAGTCCCCCTTTTTACACATTACAGCAGACAGTGCCCCCGTTTTTACACATTACGACAGACAGCGTCCCCTTTTTACACATTAAGGCAGACAGAAAAGAAAGAAAGAAAGAAAGAAAGAAAGAAAGAGTAAGAAAGAAAGTAAGAATGAATTATACTTACTCTCTTCGCTGGCTCATGCTCCTCGGTGCAGCTTCTGCAGAGATCCCGGACAGGGGAGAAGGAGGAGGAGGGAGGGAGAGGAGGGAGCCGCAGCAGCGCTGTGTAATTGGTGGAGGCGCTGCTGCTGCTGTCCCTCTGCTTCACCATAAGGTGTTCTCCGCCGCTGTGAATGCTGGGATGCGCTTCCCAGCATTCACAGCGGCGGAGGGCAGCCTATTGTGAAGCAGAGGGACAGCAGCAGTAGGGTCTCAACCAGTAGCGGATCTTGCCACGGGCAAGCAGGACGTTTGCCCGGGGCGCCGCCTTCCGGAGGGCGCCAACGCCATCCGGAGGGCGCCGCACCATGGCAAGATCCGCCACTGTGCCCCCCGCTGCCGCTGTGTCCCCCGCTGGTCCCCCCGCAGTGAAGGGAACTAGACGCTATCCGTCTAGTTTCCCTTCGTGCAGAGGACCTTTGCTGTGCGGTGCGCGATGACGTCATCGCACACCGGACAACATTGTGGGACTGGCACAGACGCTAGGGGTCATGATTGACCTCTAGTGTCTATGCTGTGCTATGGGAGAGACGTCATGACGTCTCTCCCATAGATCCGACGAGAGGAGCGGCGGCGGCGGAGGAGGCCTGCAACGGCCGGGACTCAGAAGCAGGGATTGTAAGTATCCTTTTTTTTATTTTTTGCGGCGCTACTGGGGACACAATTGGCGCTACTGGGGGCACAAATGGCGCTACTGGGGGCACAAATGGGGGCACAACTCTACAGGGGGCGTAACTGACCATGCCCCTGTATGAAGCCACGCCCCTATTTTCCGCCCGGGGCGCCCTAAAGGCTAGAACCTGCCCTGGTCTCAACCAATAACACAGCGCTGCTGCGGCTCCCTCCCCCCATCCCTTCTCCTCCTCCTTCTCCCCCGTGCCACTGCGTTCTTCTCCTCAGTCACTTGCCGCCGCTCCTGCTCACGCCTTTCTCCTCCCCCCGCCGTGCCGCCCAGCGCATAATAACAGAGGAAATCCCGATCAGCTGACCCTGTGACGTGACCGGGATTTCCTCAGCGGCGTCGCATCTGGGAGCCACTGTGGGGCCGCTTGTCATTGCACTCTGATGGGGCACAGCGCGCCAGGCAGGATCGGTCTGCGGGCCGCATCCAGCCTGTGGGCCGCATGTTGCCCACCCCTACTCTAGAAGCAACGAGACAGGGATCCATTCAAAATGTTGCTATGGGACCCACAAAATTCTGGCTCCGGCCTGCCTAAACATATACTTCTGGCCATGAAGAACAAAGTGACAGCAGAGTTAAACTGCATGACAGCATTGGGCGTCATTACTCCGTTGGTAGAAGCCACCCCACGGGTGTCTGTTATGATTGCAGCAGTTAAAAAAAATAGTTTAATTCAGAACAATACTGGTAATATCAGTTCTCATGGTTCTATTATGGGAAGATTCCACATGGAATTACTTCCCTACAAAGGACAGAGACAACATATTATACAGACCAGACATGTATTTATTCCGATTGGGGAAGACATTGACTTTGTGTTTATTACAAACTGAGTAAAGTCATTTTATAGTAACTTGTAAAACCACCTCAAGGCAGAGATGGGGATTTGCTGGGGAAGAAAGGATGAGCTTTTTTTCTATGATATTTTATGAGAGCTGGTTGAACACACAGTATCCCACAGGAACACATTAAATTGAGTTTGTATACTGACGCTTACATTTTTCATTAGTAACTAGAATAAATAAACCCAACATTCACAACAAAAAAAAACACGTCATATAATGCACAATACAGTATTGTGTAACACACACCAACATAAATTATATAAAAGAACATTATTATTTTTTTTTAAACATATATTTTCTCATTCAAATATGACATCCTCATTACTGATTTGATATGAATCCCGACGCCCCTCAACACGGTGGCCACTTTACTGGTGATTTGCGCATGCACAGTAGATAAGTCACTGGGAACATGGAGCAGTCACCATGTTCCTGGAGACATCTGTATGCTCAGTAGACTCTGGAACAAAGTAAAGTGCAACGGAATATGCTGCACTATATAAGACACTGTTAATAAATAAATAATAAGGTATCTTTAGTGATACCTGTGCATACATAGCACAAACTGGACAGTTATGCTGGCTGTATTAGGATTCCTCCTGGAACAAGTTCAGGGCTGGACTGATTCTCAGGGTAAACCCCTGGAGGGCCCACTACACGGGGCCCCACCTCCTCTTCTAGGAATCAAGTTCTAAACTGTGCAGTTGACTATGCTGTAATCGCTACAGTGTATTGCTGTTATAAATCTGCTGGGCGAATACCTTTATGCAGGGGCGGATTGTCCAACCAGGACACCATGACAGATTCTGATGGGCCGTGTGATGTTAGTGTCTTAGAATTCTTAATATTTGTAGACACTCCCTTACTAATCTGTGTAAGCCTGAATCTTCAGTGATGGTCCCTGGGACCAGGGGGATGCTGGGAAGTGGGTGGTCCAGTGTGCAGTGTGTCTGGAGTTGGTGATGGAATAAAACAGCACAGCAGTGAACTCACATGTCTCTGTGTCCTTATGACTGGATTTACAAACATATGAACAAAACTTGGTGTCAGAAGAAGTTTAACTTGGACTGCTAGTGCTCTCAGAGTGTGAAAGAATCTTGCAGAAGTCTGTAAGGCTGTGATACTCAGTGTCTGCAAAGCCTGCCGTGTGCTCCTCTCTTCAAACAGTGAGTAACCATGGATAATCTAGCTCCTCCAACCGGCATGCTGATGTCTGGTAACTTGTCTGAAAACTGGAAAAGATTTAAGCAAAGGTTTAATATATATCTTGCTGCATGTGGAGCTGATACAGAGGCTGACAAAACTAAGGCATCCATTTTCCTCCATGTGATAGGAGAGGATGTGCTGGACATTTATAATAGTTTTCAGTTTGCTGAGGGGCAGAATATGGTGCTATCTTCTATAATGCAAAAGTTTGAAGATCACTGTGTGCCAAGGAAAAATGTGACATATGAAAGATATAAGTTTTTCACATGTGATCAGAAGTCTGTAGATGGATTTGATCAGTATGTTACAGAGCTGCAATCACTCAGTAAAACCTGTGAGTTTGGTGATTTAAAGGATTCACTGATTAGAGATCGTATTGTCTGTGGAATACCTGATAATGGACTCAGAGAGAGACTGCTGAGGGAGCAAGACCTAACACTAGACAAGGCAGTGACTATGTGTAGATCTGCAGAAATAACTAGATTTCAAGCCAAAACGTTACACAAGGAAGTTGATGCTGCTGTCCATGTAGTGCAGAAAACAGAGCCAAGCAAACCTCCATTCTCAAGAATGAAGCAGTCTAAGCCACAGTCTAATAAGGAAATATGTAGTAGATGTGGAAATGCTCACAATCCTAAAATGTGCCCTGCTTATGCAGTGTAAAGATAAATGAAATGTGGTAGACTAAATCACTTTGCCAAATGCTGTTAAATGAAAAGTGACATAACCACAGTGCATGCTATTAAACAAACATAGGAATTCTTTGTGGATTGCATTGAACTTTGCAGTGCAGATAAGAAAGAATGGATTGTCCCTTTAACTGTGAATGAGATTGACATTCCCTTTAAGCTTGATACTGGCGCGCAGGTGAATTTAATATCATTTCAAGACTATAAGACTTTTAGAGTAAAACCTAAAATTCATCCAGCCAAAGTGAAAGTTACAGGGTACACTGGGGAGGAAATTCCTGTGAAAGGTACATGCTTAGTGACACTGAAATATAAGGGACAACAGTTTAAAACATCTCTACTGATTGTGGATAAAAATATGCAACCGATTCTAGGATTAAGTTCTTGTGAGAAACTAAGCTTGCTAAATAAAGTTTTTATGGTGACATCACAAGTAGAAGATGACTGCAAATCAATGTTTACAGAATACAGAGACTTGTTTGAAGGTCTAGGTTGTTTGCCTGGAGAGCATAAAATAAATATAGACATGCAAGTTTCTTCAGTGATACACCCCTGTAGAAAAGTGCTGTTTGCACTGAGAGAAAAACTGAAACAAGAGTGAAATCGCATGGAAGCCTTGGGTGTGATACAGAAAGTTGATGAGCCTACTGAATGGGTAAGCTCCTTAGTAATTGTTGAAAAGAAAAATGTACAACTCAGAATATGTCTAGACCCCAGAGATTTAAACAAAGCTATTAAACGAGAACATTTCAAACTATCAACCAGAGATGAAATCATGTTGCAATTTGCGGGAGCAAAATGGTTCAGTAAATTGGACGCATCTTCAGGATTCTGATAAATGAACCTAGATGAGGCCAGCTCAAAGCTTTGTACATTTAATACACCAGAAGGTCGATACAGATTTCTTCGACTACCATATGGCATATTGGGTGTAATTCCAAGTTGATCGCAGCAGGAAATTTTTTAGCAGTTGGGCAAAACCATGTGCACTGCAGGGGGGGGCAGATATAACGTGCAGAGAGAGTTAGATTTGGGTGGGTGAGTTCAATCTGCAATCTAAATTGCAGTGTAAAGATAAAGCAGCCAGTATTAGCCCTGCACAGAAACAAAATAACCCACCCAAATCTAACTCTCTCTGCAAATGTTATATCTGCCCCCGCTGCAGTGCACATGGTTTTGCCCAACTGCTAAAAAATGTCCTGCTGCGATCAACTTGGAATTACCCCCATTGTCTGCTCCAGAAGTATATCACAAAAAGATACACATGATTTTTGAACATATTCCAGGTGTTCAAACAATGATGGATGACATTATTGTCTGGGGATCTACAAAGGAAGAACATGATTCTAGATTGAGACAAGTAATGGAACTTGTCAAGAAAGTGAATCTAAAGCTAAACAAGAACAAATGTGAATTTGGTGAGAATACACTTACCTTTATGGGCGATGTGGTCTCGGATCAAGGTGTAAAACCAGACCCAAGGAAAATATCAGCCATAGTGAACATGGAACGTATAACAACAAAGACGACGTCAGAAGATTCCTAGGAATGATTACTTACTTAGGAAAGTTTATTTCTCAACTCTCTGAACGAACAGCCTCTCTTAGATGGTTGTTGGACAAAGATAACGAGTGGATGGGGTCACATGAACAAGAAGAAAGTTGGCAAAACTTGAAACAGATCATTACAGAGCAACCAGTGCTAAAATTCTTTGATCCTGCGAAAAGAATAAGAATTTCAGCAGATGCTTCGCAATTTGGCCTAGGCTCAGTGCTGTTACAAGAACATGAGAATATATCGCAACCAGTAATCTATGCATCAAGAGCACTGACAAGTGCTGAAACAAGGTATGCTCAGATAGAAAATGAACTTCTAGCGATCACATATGCATGTGAGCGATTTCATCAGTTTGTGTATGGTCAAACATTTACAGTGGAAACTGACCACAAGCCATTGGTAGCTATCATAACTAAATAATTGCATGACTGTCCCATGAGAATTTAAAGAATGCTTATCAGACTATAGAAATATGATGTACGCTTGCTGTACTGTCCCGGCAAATACATGTACATTGCTGATACACTTTCTCGTGCTGTGGACAAAAGTGAAGGTTCCAAAAGTCTGATGGATGAAGAGATAGAAGCCTATGTTAATTTGATTGTAGCTTCTTTACCAGTGTCTCTTGCAAGACAAGAACAGTTTAGGAAAGAAACTGAGACAGATGACACAATGAAAGTGTTGCAAGATATCATTCTGAAAGGTTGGCCAGCAGGAAAACATGCATGCCCGCTGTCTATCCATGATTATTGCATGTACCGCAGTGACCTTACAGTTGTCGATGGTATTATTTACAAAGGCAATAGGTTTGTCATACCTGCACGACTAAGAAAAGCTATGCTGTGCAAGATACATGAAGGCCACTTAGGAGAAGAAAAATTTAAGCGGAGAGCGCGTGAAGTTATGTATTGACCAAGAATGAACCAAGACATAGCATAGACTACAGCTACATGTGAATTATGTCTTACGTATAGACCGAAACAACAAGTCGAGCCACTGAGTCCTCACGCAGTGCCAGACAGACCGTACCAGAAAGTTGGCGCAGATTTGTTTGATTGTAATGGGAAAACGTACATTGTTGTGACTGATTATTACTCTAACTACCCTGAGGTGAAGACACTACATACAACTACTAGTAAAGCCGTAATCAATTGCATGAAGTCAATCTTTGCAAGACATGGTGTTCCTATGGAGGTGTTCACTTACAATGGTCCTCAGTTTTCCAGTGCTAAATTTAGACAATCTGCTGATGAGTGGGAATTTGTCCATATTACGTCAAGTCCCCACTATCCACGCTCAAATGGGTTGGTGGAAAGTTCAGTAAAAACTGTAAAGAGTCTCATGAAAAAAGCTCAAGAAGGTAAAGAAGATCTCTACAAAAGTCTTTTAATCTACGGCAGTACACCTTTACAGAATGGACTTTCTCCTGCACAAATGCTGATGGGAAGGAGGATTAGAGCAAATCTCCCGATACACGATGAACTGCTTAATACACATAACTCAGCGTTGGTCAGACTGAGTAAGGAACATCAACAGGCGAAACAGAAACTGTTCCATGACAGGTGAGCAAAAAGCTAATCTGATCTAAAATCGAGTGACCAAGTCCATCTCAGAGATCACGAGAAAGGTATTTGGGTGCAGAAAGGTATTGTGCAAGCACAAGTAGCACCAAGATCTTATACTATACGTACAGAGCATGGAACGGAAGTAAGAAGAAATCGGGAGGATTTAGGATCTCAACCTAACCTTAATGAAGACAACATGACTGAAGAATACCCTTCATCTGACATGTATGATGATCCTCATAATGGTGAACAAACCACGATTCTAGAAAGGCCCAACATGGTAGATGAAACACAGACTGTGTATGAAAGACCCAAAAGGGAAATACGCAGACCTGAGAGACTCATTGAAACGTGTTAGATGATGTTCTTAATATGACATTGTTAATTGTTGCATTGAAGCGTACAGGACTTATCTTTAAAGAAAAGAGGATGTGATGTTAGTGTATTAGAATGCTTAATATTTGTAGACACTCCCTTACTAATCTGTGTAAGCCTGAATCTTCAGTGATTGTCCCTAGGACCAGGGGGATGCTGGGAAGTGGGTGGTCCAGTGTGCAGTGTGTCTGGAGTTGGTGATGGAATAAAACAGCACAGCAGTGAACTCACATGTCTCTGTGTCCTTATGACTGGATTTACAAACATATGTACAAAACAGGTCGGTCCCATATCTCCCTCAGCCAGACCGATTCACACTCAGGCTGGGCTGGCTCACATTGCTTCCACTACTTGCGGTTCATTGGAACGCAATCTGGAAGTTAGGCTAGTGGGCACTTCCAGGTGCTGCTAGTCGTGAGAAGTGGTGAAGCTGTTCTACCAATGAGGGACCTGGAGAAAGTTAATCAGCCCAGCAGCATCCTCTCTCTGGCCCCGGCAAAAGGTCTCTTCAACGAGCCTGGCCTGGGAGCAGCAGCATAGCGATGGTCGGAGCCCGGTTAACTACACCCGCTGCCACCCTAGCTCCCGCACTCTCACTGAACTGGTGAGAGCGGCAACGGAGCACTGAAGGGGTCCCGGCAGAGAGGTTATTTTTAATGACATTATTTGCATTATCATGATGGTGTAAGGGTTAGGGCATCCCCGGTCACAGTGTCTGGTTTGGGGACTGGACAGGAGCAGGATGTACTTTGTTCTCAGGATGCTAGCTGATCAGGCAGCGCTCACAGCCAGCCATGGGACAATCTCTTATGCAAAGTCCTTCAGCCCTATAGCTGACCAATGTCTGTCCATGATGATGGGCCTATTTATATAATGCGGTGGCTACATATGTAATGTGGTGGCTACATATGTAATGTGGTGGCTACGTATGTAATGTGGTGCTATTCGTATAATGCGGTGCTATACGTGTAATGTGGTGCTATTAGTATAATGCGGTGCTATTCGTATAATGCGGTGCTATACGTGCAGTGCGGTGCTATACCTATAATGTGGTCCTATTCATGTTATGTGATGTTATTTGTGTAATGCAGTGCTATACGTGTAGTGCAGTGCTATACAGTACCTTGCTAAAGTATTCACACCCCTTTGCAATTTTCATGTTTTGCTGCCTCACAACCTGGAATTAAAATTAATTGTTTGAAGGTTTGCATAATTTCATTCACAGAACATGGCTACAACTTTGAAGATGTTTTTTTTTATTGTGAAGCAAACAACAAATAGGACAAAATAACAGAAAACTTCAGCGTGCATAACTATTCACCCCCCTAAAGTCAGTACTTTGTAGAGCCACCTTTTGCGGCAATTACAGCTGCAAGTCACTTTGGATAAGTCTCTATGAGCTTGCCACATCTTGCCACTGGGATTTTTGCCCATTCCTCAAGGCAAAACAGCTCCAGCTCCTTAATGTTTGATGGTTTCCACTTGTGAACAGCAATCTTCAAGTCTGACCACAGATTCTCAATTGGATTAAGATCTGGGCTTTGACTAGGCCATTCCAACACATTTAAATGTTTCCCCTTAAACCACTCGAGTGTTGGTTTAGCAGTATGCTTCGGGTCATTGTCCTGCTGGAAGGTGAACCTCCTTCCCAGTCTCAAATCACAGGCAGACCGAAACAGGTTTTGCTCAAGAATATCCCTATATTTAGCACCATACATCTTTCCCTCGACTCGTAACAGTTTACCAGTCCCTGCTGCTGAAAAACATGGATGGTGTTCTTGGGGTGATGGGATGTGTTTGGTGTGCACCAGACATAGTGTTTTCCTTGGTGGCCGAAAAAGCTCAATTTTAGTCTCATCTGACCAGAGCATCTTCCTCCATACATTTGGGGACTCGTCCACATGCCTTTTGGCAAACTCAAAACGTGCCTTCTTATTTTTAACACTAAATAATTGCTTTTTTTTTTAAACTCTTCCATAAAGCCCAGCTCTATGGAGTGTATGTCTTATTGTGGTCATATGCGCAGATACACCAGTCTCTGCTATGAATCTTTGCAGCTCCTTCAGGGTTACCTTTGGACTCTGTGCTGCCTCTCTGATTAATGCCCTCCTTGCCCGATCTGTGAGTTTGGTGACCAGCCCTCTCTTGGCAGGTTTGTTGTGGTACCATGTTCTTTCCATCTGAAGATATGGATTTGATGGTTCTACGGGGATCATCAAAGATTTGGATATTTTTTTTATAACCCAACCCTGACTTGTACTTCTCAACAACTTTGTCCCTGACTTGTTTGGAGAGCTCTTTGGTCTTCATGGTGTGATGCCTCTTGCTTAGTGGTGTTGCAGCCGGTTCCGGTATGAATGGTCGACCATGTTATGGTCGACAGTCATTAGGTCGACCACTATTGGTCGACATTGACATGGTCGACATGGACACATGGTCGACACATGAAAATGGTCGACACATGAAAGGTCGACATATGAAAAGGTCAACATAAGTTTTTTTACTTTTTTTTTGGTGTCGTTTTTTGCGTAAAGTGACTGGGAACCCCAAATAGTGCACCGCGTCCCCTCGCATGGCTCGCTTCGCTCGCAATGCTTCGGGCATGGTGCCTTCGCTCCGCTGCCGCTTCGCTCGGCACACTTTACCGTTCCAATCATAGTCCATGTGGATCGTAAAGTATGGAAAAGTTCCCCAAAAGAAAAAAAAGTTAAAAAACTCCTGTCGACCTTTTCATGTGTCGACCTTTCATGTATCGACCATTTTCATGTGTCGACCATGTGTCCATGTCGACCATGTCAATGTCGACCAATAGTGGTCGACCTAATGACTGTCGACCATAACATGGTCGACCATGTGAACGGATACCGTTGCAGCCTCTGGGGCCTTTCAGAAAAGGGGAGTTTAATTTATACCGACAGATCATGTGACACTTAGATTGCACACAAGTGGACTTCATTTCACTAATCATGTGACTTCTGAAGGTAACTGGTTGCACCAGAACTTTTGAGGGGCTTCATAGCAAAGCGGGTGAGTACATACGCACATACCAATTTTCAAATTTTTATTTATAAAAATTATTTTTTATATAATTTTTACTAATTTCACTACACTAACTTAGACTATTTTGTGCATATCCATCACATAAAAAATAAAATTACAGGTTGTAATGTAACAAAATAGGTAAAAAGCTAAGGGGGGGTGAATACGTGTAATGTGGTGCCATTCATGTAATAATGTGGTGGCTATGTATGTAATCAGGGGCGGATTGGCCACTGGGACAGATTCCATTGCGCTGGTCCCCTGTGTCTGTATTTCACTACTTGTGTGTGCTCCCTCCATGTACTGTGCTGTATGTAGTGTGTGCTCATTCCCTGTACTGTGCTGTATGTAGTGTGTGTTCCCTCCCTATACTGCACTGTATGTAGTGTGTGTTTCCTCCTTGTACTGTACTGTATGTAGTGTGTGCTCCCTCCCTGTACTGTGCTGTATGTAGTGTGTGCTCCTCCTCCCTGTACTGTGCTGTATGTAGTGTGTGCTCCCCCTCCCTGTACTGTGCTGTATGTAGTGTGTGCTCCCCCTCCCTGTACTGTGCTGTATGTAGTGTGTGCTCCCCTCCCTGTACTGTGCTGTATGTAGTGTTTGCTCCTCCTCCCTGTACTGTGCTGTATGTAGTGTGTGATCCCCCTCCCTGTACTGTGCTGTATGTAGTGTGTGCTCCCTCCCTGTACTGTGCTGCATGTAATGTGTGCTCCTCCTCCCTGTACTGTGCTGTATGTAGTGTGTGCTCCCTCCCTGTACTGTGCTGTATGTAGTGTGTGCTCCCTCCCTGTACTGTGCTGTATGTAGTGTGTGCTCCTCCTCCCTGTACTGTGCTGAATGTAGTGTGTGCTCCCTCCCTGTACTGTATGTAGTGTGTGCTCCCTCCCTGTACTGTGCTGTATGTAGTGTGTGCTCCCCCTCCCTGTACTGTGCTGTATGTAGTGTGGGCTCCCTCCCTGTACTGTGCTGTATGTAGTGTGGGCTCCCCCTCCCGGTACTGTGCTGTATGTAGTGTGTGCTCCCCCTCCCTGTACTGTGCTGCATGTAGTGTGTGCTCCCCCTCCCTGTACTGTGGTGTATGTAGTATGTTCTCCCCCTCCCTGTACTGTGCTGTATGTAGTGTGTGCTCCCCCTCCCTGTACTGTGCTGCATGTAGTGTGTGCTCCCCCTCCCTGTACTGTGCTGTATGTAGTGTGTGCTCCCCCTCCCTGTACTGTGGTGTATGTAGTGTGTTCTCCCCCCACCCTGTAATGTGCTGTATGTAGTGTGTGTTCCCTCCCTGTACTGTGCTGTATGTCGTGTGGGCTCCCTCCCTGTACTGTGCTGTATGCAGTGTGGGCTCCCTCCCTGTACTTTGCTGCATGTAGTGTGTGCTCCCTCCCTGTACTGTGCTGCATGTAGTGTGTGCTCCCCCTCCCTGTACTGTGCTGTATGTAGTGTGTGCTCCCTACCTGTACTGTGCTGCATGTAGTGTGTGCTCCCTCCCTGTACTGTGCTGTATGTAGTGTATGCTCCCTCCCTGTACTGTGCTGCATCTAGTGTGTGTTCCTTCCCTGTACTGTGGTGCATGTAGTGTGTGCTCCCTACCTGTACTGTGTTGTTTGTAGTGTGTGCTCCCTCCCTGTACTGTGCTGCATGTAGTGTGTGCTCCCTACCTGTACTGTGCTGTATGTAGTATGTGCTTCTTCCCTGTACTGTGCTGTATGTAGTGTGTGCTCCCCCTCCCTGTACTAGGCTGTATGTAGTGTGTGCTCCCCCTAACTGTACTGTGCTGTATGTAGTGTGTGCTCCCTCCCTGTATTGTGCCGTATGTAGTGTGTGCTCCCCCTCCCTGTACTGTGCTGTATGTAGTGTGTGCTCAATCCCTGTACTGTGCTGTATGTAGTGTGTGCTCCCCCTCCCTGTACTGTGCTGTATGTAGTGTGTGCTCCCTCCCTGTACTGTGCTGTATGTAGTGTGTGCTCCCCCTCCCTGTACTGTGCTGTATGTAGTGTGTGCTCCCTCCCTGTACTGTGCTGTATGTAGTGTGTGTTCCCTCCCTGTACTGTGCTGTATGTAGTGTGTGTTCCCTCCCTGTACTGTGCTGTATGTAGTGTGTGCTCCCTCCCTGTACTGTGCTGTATGTAGTGTGTGCTCCCTCACTGTACTGTATGTAGTGTGTGCTCCCTCCCTGTACTGTGCTGTATGTAGTGTGTGCTCCTCCTCCCTGTACTGTGCTGTATGTAGTGTGTGCTCCCCCTCCCTGTACTGTGCTGTATGTAGTGTGTGCTCCCTCCCTGTACTGTGCTGTATGTAGTGTGTGCTCCTCCTCCCTGTACTGTGCTGTATGTAGTGTGTGATCCCCCTCCCTGTACTGTGCTGTATGTAGTGTGTGCTCCCTCCCTGTACTGTGCTGCATGTAGTGTGTGCTCCTCCTCCCTGTACTGTGCTGTATGTAGTGTGTGCTCCCTCCCTGTACTGTGCTGTATGTAGTGTGTGCTCCCTCCCTGTACTGTGCTGTATGTAGTGTGTGCTCCCTCCCTGTACTGTGCTGTATGTAGTGTGTGCTCCCCCTCCCTGTACTGTGCTGTATGTAGTGTGTGCTCCTCCTCCCTGTACTGTGCTGTATGTAGTGTGTGCTCCCTCCCTGTACTGTGCTGTATGTAGTGTGTGCTCCCTCCCTGTACTGTGCTGTATGTAGTGTGTGCTCCCCTTCCCTGTACTGTACTGTATGTAGTGTGTGCTCCCCCTCTCTGTACTGTGCTCTATGTAGTGTGTGCTCCCTTCCTGTACTGTGCTCTATGTAGTGTGTTCTCCCCCCTCCCTGTACTGTGCTGTATGTAGTGTGTGCTCCCTCCCTGTACTGTGCTCTATGTAGTGTGTGCTCCCCTTCCCTGTACTGTGCTGTATGTGGTGTGTGCTCCCCCTCTCTGTACTGTGCTGTATGTAGTGTGTGCTCCCCCTCCCTGTACTGTGCTGTATGTAGTGTGTGCTCCCTTCCTGTACTGTGCTATATGTAGTATGGGCTCCCTCCCTGTACTTTGCTGTATGTAGTGTGGGCTCCCTCCCTGTACTGTGCTGTATGTAGTGTGGGCTCCCTCCCTGTACTGTGCTGTATGAAGTGTGGGCTCTCTCCCTGTACTGTGCTGTATGTAGTGTATTCTCCCCCCTCCCTGTACTGTGCTGTATGTAGTGTGTGCTCCCCCTCCCTGTACTGTGCTGTATGTAGTGTGTGCTCCCCCTCCCTGTACTGTGCTGTATGTAGTGTGGGCTCCCTCCCTGTACTGTATGTAGTGTGTGCTCCCCCTCCCTGTACTGTGCTGTATGTAGTGTGTGCTCCCCCTCCCTGTACTGTGCTGCATGTAGTGTGTGCTCCCCCTCCCTGTACTGTGGTGTATGTAGTATGTTCTCCCCCTCCCTGTACTGTGCTGTATGTAGTGTGTGCTCCCCCTCCCTGTACTGTGCTGCATGTAGTGTGTGCTCCCCCTCCCTGTACTGTGCTGTATGTAGTGTGTGCTCCCCCCTCCCTGTACTGTGGTGTATGTAGTGTGTTCTCCCCCCTCCCTGTAATGTGCTGTATGTAGTGTGTGTTCCCTCCCTGTACTGTGCTGTATGTAGTGTGGGCTCCCTCCCTGTACTGTGCTGTATGCAGTGTGGGCTCCCTCCCTGTACTTTGCTGCATGTAGTGTGTGCTCCCTCCCTGTACTGTGCTGCATGTAGTGTGTGCTCCCCCTCCCTGTACTATGCTGTATGTAGTGTGTGCTCCCTACCTGTACTGTGCTGCATGTAGTGTGTGCTCCCTCCCTGTACTGTGCTGTATGTAGTGTGTGCTCCCTCCCTGTACTGTGCTTCATCTAGTGTGTGTTCCTTCCCTGTACTGTGGTGCATGTAGTGTGTGCTCCCTACCTGTACTGTGTTGTTTGTAGTGTGTGCTCCCTCCCTGTACTGTGCTGCATCTAGTGTGTGTTCCTTCCCTGTACTGTGCTGCATGTAGTGTGTGCTCCCTCCCTGTACTGTGCTGTATGTAGTGTGTGCTCCCTCCCTGTACTGTGCTGCATCTAGTGTGTGTTCCTTCCCTGTACTGTGGTGCATGTAGTGTGTGCTCCCTACCTGTACTGTGCTGTATGTAGTGTGTGCTCCCTACCTGTACTGTGTTGTTTGTAGTGTGTGCTCCCTCCCTGTACTGTGCTGCATGTAGTGTGTGCTCCCTACCTGTACTGTGCTGTATGTAGTATGTGCTTCTTCCCTGTACTGTGCTGTATACTGTGCTGTATGTAGTGTGTGCTCCCCCTCCCTGTACTAGGCTGTATGTAGTGTGTGCTCCCCCTAACTGTACTGTGCTGTATGTAGTGTGTGCTCCCTCCCTGTATTGTGCCGTATGTAGTGTGTGCTCCCCCTCCCTGTACTGTGCTGTATGTAGTGTGTGCTCAATCCCTGTACTGTGCTGTATGTAGTGTGTGCTCCCCCTCCCTGTACTGTGCTGTATGTAGTGTGTGCTCCCTCCCTGTACTGTGCTGTATGTAGTGTGTGCTCCCCCTCCCTGTACTGTGCTGTATGTAGTGTGTGCTCCCTCCCTGTACTGTGCTGTATGTAGTGTGTGCTCCCTTCCTGTACTGTGCTGTATGTAGTGTGTGCTACCTCCCTGTACTCTGTTGTATATAGTGTGTGCTCCTCCTCCCTGTACTGTGCTGTATGTAGTGTGTGCTCCCTCCCTGTACTGTGCTGTATGTAGTGTGTGCTCCTCCTCCCTGTACTGTGCTGTATGTAGTGTGTGCTCCCTCCCTGTACTGTGCTGCATCTAGTGTGTGTTCCTTCCCTGTACTGTGCTGCATGTAGTGTGTGCTCCCTACCTGTACTGTGCTGTATGTAGTATGTGCTTCTTCCCTGTACTGTGCTGTATACTGTGCTGTATGTAGTGTGTGCTCCCCCTCCCTGTACTAGGCTGTATGTAGTGTGTGCTCCCCCTAACTGTACTGTGCTGTATGTAGTGTGTGCTCCCTCCCTGTATTGTGCCGTATGTAGTGTGTGCTCCCCCTCCCTGTACTGTGCTGTATGTAGTGTGTGCTCAATCCCTGTACTGTGCTGTATGTAGTGTGTGCTCCCCCTCCCTGTACTGTGCTGTATGTAGTGTGTGCTCCCTCCCTGTACTGTGCTGTATGTAGTGTGTGCTCCCCCTCCCTGTACTGTGCTGTATGTAGTGTGTGCTCCCTCCCTGTACTGTGCTGTATGTAGTGTGTGCTCCCTTCCTGTACTGTGCTGTATGTAGTGTGTGCTACCTCCCTGTACTCTGTTGTATATAGTGTGTGCTCCTCCTCCCTGTACTGTGCTGTATGTAGTGTGTGCTCCCTCCCTGTACTGTGCTGTATGTAGTGTGTGCTCCTCCTCCCTGTACTGTGCTGTATGTAGTGTGTGCTCCCTCCCTGTACTGTGCTGTATGTAGTGTGTGTTCCCTCCCTGTACTGTGCTGTATGTAGTGTGTGTTCCCTCCCTGTACTGTGCTGTATGTAGTGTGTGCTCCCTCCCTGTACTGTGCTGTATGTAGTGTGTGCTCCCCCTCCCTGTACTGTGCTGTATGTAGTGTGTGCTCCCCCTCCCTGTACTGTGCTGTATGTAGTGTGTGCTCCCTCCCTGTACTGTGCTGTATGTAGTGTGTGCACCCCCTCCCTGTACTGTGCTGTATGTAGTGTGTGCTCCCTCCCTGTACTGTGCTGTTTGTAGTGTGTGCTCCCTCTGAGGGACGTGCAGTCAGGGGAGGCAGTGCCTCCCCTGTCATTAATGAGTAAAATAATGCAAAAAGGATACTTATGACACATATTCTGTGTCATAAGTACCTGCTTTAGTCTTTACATTATTTTAATCATTTTGACTTTTTAAAAAACTCTTTAGTGTGTTTCAGAGGCACTTTTGCCAGTGCCTCCCACTATCAATGTAAAATGTCCTGAATAGGGGGGCGGGGCTAAGCATCGGGCAGTAAAAGCTCATTAAAAAAATCATCAGAAGCGGCACTAGTACAAGTGCCTCTTTGACAGGGGCGTGCTTTCAGACTATATGAAAGCACGCCCCTGTCACTAACACTGATTTGATTGGCCAGTGGCGGATTAAGGGGATTGGGACACACACACACACATCATATAGTTTTTAATAATAATTCTTATTAACATGTGCAGCCGCCTATTCGCTCCCCGCCCTCTTATACCCGGTAAATGCAGTGCAGTCCGGCCAGAGGGAAAGGAGGAGTCGAGATACCCTCTCCTCTCGGCAGTCGGCTCCCATTAATCAGGCTAACAGCGGCTCCCTGACCGACCCCAGTGCAACCCTGTACAGTGGAGAGGACGAGCAGTGTGCACCGCACAAGACCCCTCCGCACGGCGCACGGACAGCAGGTGGAGGTAGGAAGACCCGGAGAGGATGAGCAGCACGTGCACCGCACCCCCCCCCCTCCCCCCCGCACGGCGCACGGACTCCTCGTCTGTCTGCTTGGTGTGAGGCATCTGGAGCAGAGGAGAGCTGCTTGTGAGTAGGAGGGAGAGATGGCGACCGGGACCGGGAGCTACTGGAAGCAGATGAGGTTACATTCATGTTTCACTGCGACTCCTTCCCAGCACTGCTTCTCATTATGCGCCCCCCCCCCCCCCCCCTACTCAGCACCATTGCTCCCATCCTGCCCCCCCACTTAGCACAATTGCTCCCATCCTGCCCCCCCTGCTCTGCACCAATACTCCCATCCTGCCCCCCCCCCCCCCCCTGCTCCACACCACTACTCCCATTCTACCCTCCCTACTCGGCACCACTGCTCTCATTCTGCCTCCCTGAGCCACACTACTATTCCTCCTATCCTGCCCCTTTCTCTGCACTACTCCTCCTATCCTGCCCCATTGCTTCACACTACTATTCCTCCTATTCTGCCCCTTTCTCTGCACTACTCCTCCTCCTATCCTGCCCCATTGCTCCACACTACTCCTCCTACTCAGCACTCCTCCTCCTCCTATCCTGCCCCTTTGACCCACACTAATGTTCCTCCTATTTTATCCCCCTGCTCTGCACTACTCCACCTCCTATCCTGCCCCCTGCTCTGCAATACTACTCCCATCCACCCTCTACCTGGCGTCACCCTCTCTCCGTCTCCCATAGCTGGTGCCGACTGCAGCCACCCTCACCCCCTCTTCCAGTCACCAACTCCCTGGCATCAACCTCTTCCTGTCACCCTCTCCCTGTGACCCACAGCTGGTACCGACTGCTGTCACCCTCTCCCTGTGACCCTCTTGCTGTCACCAGCTCCCTGGCACCAGCCGACCTCTGGAGGAAAAGAGATGCAGATGCACACTCCTAGCACTAAGAACACTGATAGTAAAAATAATTGAAATAAACTCACAATTAACATGGAGTATAATTGAAGTTCTTAGCACACATTTGCGCAAATATGCGGGCCCATGTACCGCGGCCAGGTGACTTCATCATATGGGTCCCTAACATTCCTAATACTATCACATTAAATAAATTTATACAGGACTTACCTCTAAATAGTGCCCTTTCAATGTGTGATCTGAAATGCAGGAACCTAGCTAATTAAAACACCTGAGGGTAAATGGGAGGGGTGCCAATACCAGAGGAAGGAATCCTTGCCTTCCAGTGTACAATATATACACAATTATAGAGGAAAAAGGGGGGGGGGGGTCTGGACTGCACACCCTGATACTAGGGATGAGCGGGTTCGGTTCCTCGGAATCCGAACCCGCCCGAACTTCATGTTTTTTTACACGGGGCCGAGCGACTCGGATCTTCCCGCCTTGCTCGGTTAACCCGAGCGCGCACCGAACGTCATCATCCCGCTGTCGGATTCTCGCGAGGCTCGGATTCTATCGCGAGACTCGGATTCTATATAAGGAGCCGCGCGTCGCCGCCATTTTCACACGTGCATTGAGATTCATAGGGAGAGGACGTGGCTGGCGTCCTCTCCGTTTATAGAGAAGAGAGTGAGACAGTAGAGAGAGACACAGTAGTAATTTTGGGGAGCATTAGGAGGAGTACTAGTTACTTGCTGAAGTGATAGATAGTGTGACTGTATATTATCTGACTTGTGGGGGAGACACTGACAGTGGGGAGCAGTTAGAGTCTGAGAGCAGGACTCAGGAGTACATATAACATACAGTGCACACTTTTGCTGCCAGAGTGCCACACTGCCATTGTGACCACACTGACCACCAGTATAATATATATTGTGATTGTCTGCTTAGGAGTACTACTTGCAAGTTGCTGATAGTGTGACCAGTGACCTGACCACCAGTCACCACCAGTTTAATATATATATATATATATAATTGTATATAATATATATATAATATTGTATACCACCTACCCGTGGTTTTTTTTTTTTCTTCTTTATACATACTACTATAGTAGCTTACTGTAGCAGTCTGCGGTGCTGCTGAGCTGACTGTGTCCAGCAGGTCCGTCATCAGTCATTACATAATAAATATATATACCTGTCCGGCTGCAGTACTAGTGATATTATATATATATATATATTGATTTCATCTCATTATCATCCAGTCTATATTAGCAGCAGACACAGTACGGTAGTCCACGGCTGTAGCTACCTCTGTGTCGGCAGTCGCTTGTCCATCCATAATTGTATACCACCTACCCGTGGTTTTTTTTTTTCTTTCTTCTTTATACATACTACTATAGTAGCTTACTGTAGCAGTCTGCGGTGCTGCTGAGCTGACAGTGTCCAGCAGGTCCGTCATCAGTCATTACATAATAAATATATATACCTGTCCGGCTGCAGTACTAGTGATAATATATATATATATATATATATATATATATATATTAATTTCATCTCCTTATCATCCAGTCTATATTAGCAGCAGACACAGTGCGGTAGTCCACGGCTGTAGCTACCTCTGTGTCGGCAGTCGCTCGTCCATCCATAATTGTATACCACCTACCCGTGGTTTTTTTTTTTTTCTTTCTTCTTTATACATACTACTATAGTAGCTTACTGTAGCAGTCTGCGGTGCTGCTGAGCTGACAGTGTCCAGCAGGTCCGTCATCAGTCATTACATGTTTTTTGGAAGGGCCATCCTGCGTGACACTGCAGTGCCACTCCTAGATGGGCCAGGTGTTTGTGTCGGCCACTAGGGTCGCTTAGCTTACTCACACAGCGACCTCATTGCGCCTCTTTTTTTCTTCTTTGCGTCATGTGCTGTTTGGGGAGTGTTTTTTGGAAGGGCCATCCTGCGTGACACTGCAGTGCCACTCCTAGATGGGCCAGGTGTTTGTGTCGGCCACTAGGGTCGCTTATCTTACTCACACAGCTACCTCATTGCGCCTCTTTTTTTCTTCTTTGCGTCATGTGCTGTTTGGGGAGTGTTTTTTGGAAGGGCCATCCTGCGTGACACTGCAGTGCCACTCCTAGATGGGCCAGGTGTTTGTGTCGGCCACTAGGGTCGCTTAGCTTACTCACACAGCTACCTCATTGCGCCTCTTTTTTTCTTCTTTGCGTCATGTGCTGTTTGGGGAGTGTTTTTTTGGAAGGGGCCATCCTGCGTGACACTGCAGTGCCACTCCTAGATGGGCCAGGTGTTTGTGTCGGCCACTAGGGTCGCTTAGCTTACTCACACAGCTACCTCATTGCGCCTCTTTTTTTCTTCTTTGCGTCATGTGCTGTTTGGGGAGTGTTTTTTGGAAGGGCCATCCTGCGTGACACTGCAGTGCCACTCCTAGATGGGCCAGGTGTTTGTGTCGGCCACTAAGGGTCGCTTTAGCTTAGTCATCCAGCGACCTCGGTGCAAATTTTAGGACTAAAAATAATATTGTGAGGTGTGAGGTATTCAGAATAGACTGAAAATGAGTGGAAATTATGGTTTTTGAGGTTAATAATACTTTGGGATCAAAATGACCCCCAAATTCTATGATTTAAGCTGTTTTTTAGGGTTTTTTGAAAAAAACACCCGAATCCAAAACACACCCGAATCCGACAAAAAAAATTCGGTGAGGTTTTGCCAAAACGCGGTCGCACCCAAAACACGGCCGCGGAACCGAACCCAAAACACAAAACCCGAAAAATTTCAAGTGCACATCCCTACCTGATACTAGAGATTTCAAGAGGTGCTATCATGCTGAGGCTTCTAATACTATGCTGGAGGAAAAGAGATGCAGATGCACACTCTTAGCACTAAGAACACTGATAGTAAAAAATAATTTAAATAAACTCTCACAATTAACATGGAGTATAATTGAAGTAAGTTTCAATCACAAACCACAGTCTTCATTTCTTCAAAGTCCAAGTTCTTCAGCCTCATCTTTCAATCACAAACCAAGTCTTCATTTCTTCAAAGTCCAAGTACTTCAGCCTCGTCTTTTAATCATAAAACACAGTCTTCAGTTACCGGAGTTCTTCAGCTTCACTCTTCAAGTCATTTAACCATAGACTCTAATTCTTCCAGTTTCTTCTATTTGTCCAATATTCGTGTACAGCCTGATTATTAATTAAAACTACAGTTATCTTCCTATGAAGTCCTCCTTTTCTTTACGCCCTCCGGCCAACGTTAACACTTAGTTTGGCTTCCACCCCATGAGGAGGAATTACATTCAGCCACCTCGTTTACTCTCCTCACAGGTAGCTGTCCCTTCAGCCAAAACTCGGTTGTCGGAACCCCAACTTACGCCGAGCGTGACAGTATAGCTAAAATAAGAAAGGAAAATAAAAAATATAAATGAAACAAATCTAGATAAACCTTAGTATTGCTTTAATGTTGACTTCTACATGTTTTTTTCTTTGTTCTTTTTACGTGCCTTTCAAAAATCTCCATAAGGAGACATACGCAGATATATTGAGCAGAAACATGTAAATCCAGACTTCATCCATGCATATGAGTTAGAAAATCTGAGTATACTGCAGCAGCTCCTAAGTTCCAGCTTCATGATGCATGTAGACCTGCAAAGTCTTTTCCAATTTCCTGAAGCCAGTCTGAAAACGTGCGTCTTTTCTCACACTTTTGGGCATAAGTCTGTAAAAATTCAAAGGAGTTATAAGTGGGAATATGAGCTTGAGAAATGTTCTAAAACTTTGGTTCATTACTGCACGGAAGAACGGTGGAACTTACCCAGATCACGTTAAGTATACCTCAAAGCCAGCATGATTTGAGAATCCTAACTGGCGCTAACAAAGCCTGTCGCTGGAATATTAATTGGAAATTCTAATAAATGACATCTGCCCCTTTCGTATGTGTGCCACTGAATTTCAAACAACCTACTTACTGGATGCGGGATACTTTCTGGTGCCAGCACGGGCAGCACTAAAACATATAATAACCGAGAATGTCATTTTCACATGTAGGATTTGGCAATGGCAGTAAGGCTACAGAATCTCGTTTTCCAATGCTGAAAAGCGCTTGTAAATCAACACCAACACTAAGAAACAGTTTTATGTCTACTTAAATAATCCTGGTTTACTTTTTAATGTGTGTAATGCATAAGGAACTAGAACTTTAAAACACACTTGTATGGGTGCTACAGAGCCATGTAATTGGATATAAATCTTGTTTTCCAAGAGATCAAATTTAGCTTGTTAGTAGAATTTTATTCCAGCATTCACCTCGTGTAACAAATTGGCTTCTTATGTCAAGAGATAAATACAGACAAACGTGATTGATAGACAGTAAAAAGCTTATTTCTGTTTATACAGATGGGCGAGCCGGGGGTCATGTACAAAGTGGTAAAAGAAAGTTTGAGTTTAGGACAAATGTCCTTTATTATCCAGCAGCCACATATATTGGAGAGGATGCAATCAATTTGCTGGCTGTCGTAATTTACTAAGATAGGAGTTCTGCAACCAATCAGATTCCAGATATTATATTGTAGAAGGTGCTAGATAAATGAGAAGAAGAATCTGATTGGTTGCTAAAGGCAACATCCTTTCTTAAATAGAACTCCCATCTTAGTAAATTTACCCCATAGAGTGGGCATGGCGAGCCTGCAAGGGGACTCTTAGCGCTTGCCCCGCTGCCGGCATTCTGCCGCCAGTAAATAGTATGTATTCCTATTGGAGCACGTCCCAACTTCACTTTTTGATGTTTGCACACGTGACGCTTTGAATTATGCTGCGGGGTTACTGGTCATAAAATATCATCGTAAAGTCCAGCCTACGATACATATGAATCAGTCCCATAATTAATCACAACTTTTCCATTGTTTCCTTATAACATTGCTCATGTATGTCATTAAGGGATGGGGACTATGTTTTCTTGAGATGTTCCGAGAGATTATTTAGAATCATGTAACAGCCACATATTTGCAATACCTTGTTATTGGCGGTAATCAATTCTCTAACTCTGCCAATTTACACTGTATTATACTTATGATATATCAAGTTACACTGTTACTATTTATATTCCTTTGTGGTACCTTAAAAAGAAAAGAAAGATAATAATAATAATAATAACAATAATAATAATAAGAATATAGATAAGCCAGTGGTGTAACTATTTCACCTGTAAAGATCTCCACGGGATACCACTACCAATAAGCCCAGTGTGGCACAATGACACACATATTTGCCTACCCTCCTGGAACAGCCAGGAGGCTCCTGAAAGTCAGCTGGTGATCCCGTCCGCCCGGAAGAATAGACAAAACTCCCAGACTGGACGCCTTCTGCCACCAGCTGCTTATTTATTGCTGAAAGTGGGCGGTTCGGATGGTAGATGCAATCCGTACTGAATCACGTCATCATAGCCACGCCCCCGCTGTACAATGTTGGTTATCTCAGCATTGTCTAGCGGGGGGGGCATGGCCGTGATGCATGCCCTCGCATCGCCTCTTATGCCACACCACGCCCCTCAACCACCCCCCTGTGCTGTGTCACACTCCCTGAACCATCCCCTGTTGGGTTAACTTGCTTGCTCCCTCCCAGAGAGGGACTTCACAATGTTGGCTAGCATGGTATATGGTAAGTCCCGACTGCAGCATGCACAGCCATCGTGGTAGTGTCATACACAACAAGGGAGTCCCATGTTAGGGCCACTAGTAACTGACTGGCCCTGTAGTTAGTTCATATGACACATTCTGCACAATACATAAGATATAAGGTATTTCAAATCCTAGTATTTATGCCCGATGCAGGGTTCTTGCAATATCTGAGAATATGAACACCTTCTGTTTCCTGTAGTTTTTGACAGATGGGGTTTAGATTGGGGGGAGGAGGTAAATAATGAAGGGTCCAGGTTCCCATCTACACAGGGACCAGGACCAATGGTACACCAGTAAGACAAGGCCTATGGCCAGCCTTCCAGCAGTAGAAGTCCACATTCTCCTTCAAGCTCTGGGTGGCGCCACACACTGCAGAGTGAATGATCAGAGTGTACAGAGGACACTCTGGGCAGCACGGAAGCAGCGCGATTGGCTAGATGCAGGAGTCATGGGGCAGTGATGGTCCTGCCCACAGGGCTCTGCTCCATGGCGATAGCAACGCTTGCATAGCCTTTCCTAAGGGGTCTAGTTATTAAGCAGTGAGAAGAGTAGAGTAGCGGATAAGTTGCCAATCTCTATCCAAAGTGGAACTGAACGCCCAATTCTCAGCTTACAGTTCCATGGAGCATGTGTGCTCCGGCCAGCCAGTCGTAGAAGCCTGAGCATAGAAGTATGTGTTTTTGCTTTTAGAGTGGAAATATAATTATCCCATGATATAGATGTCATATTTCAATTGTGGTGAAAGAAAAATATAAAGTGGTAAAGGTTAATATGTTGTTAACGTCTAGTCAATTGGATAAGTAACATAATATAAACTTTGCTTCTCTCTGTTCTCAAACCACACATGAAAAACGAGCACGCGGGATTCACGGTCCACTTGTTTCCGTAGCACCAGAGGATCATATTAACTGACCACTATGTCATATAGAGTTTTCCCTTCACCTTGTAATTTAATGACATAAGGCATAAAGCGGATTATTTTCCTCCAGCTTTGCCTGATAGATATATATTTTTTCTTTACCTTACTTTTCGCTTTCCATGGCTCAATCAGCGCTGCCCAATTCTCCACTGGAGGGGAATGATTTAATGTTGGTGCCGCTGAAATGTCTAATGGCATTGCTGAAAAAGACAAATAAGACTGCTGGTTTCTTGGGGTAAGCAGCTCACTTCTTCTGTGGTCAAGATAATAAAACCCAAACCTGTGTTTTTCTTTCTCCTTCTCTTTCAGAATTGAAGCCATCTCTATTACACTTTTAACACTTTTGTTTTGCACTATAAAATTACACTTTTTCCATTTAACGGCTTCATAATCGGATACGTGGGATTACTACCCTAATGCTTGGCTTTCTGAGATGTATTTGAGAATGTGTATTTTATTTAGAGATCATTTTAGCAATGTTTTTAAAATGTAACGCATAGAATCCATTTTCTTCAGGTGCTAGTTGTGCCATGTATTAACTGCATGTTTGATATAAGCATGTACTTTATCCTAAACCCAAGTATACGTAAACTAAAGTTAGAAAAAGAGACGGTTATTTCTATTTTAGATCAGGATAAAGGGGTCATTCTGACCCGTTCGCTCGCTGCGTTTTAACGTTTAAGCAGGAATGCGATCGCTGGGTGGGAGGGGGCAGAACGGCGGCGTTTGGCCGCCATTTAGTGGGTTTGGTCCGGCCAACGCAGGCGTGGCCGGACCAAACAGGGGGCGGGCTGCAGCGGCTGCGTGACGTCACACGCAGCCTCTGCGGGCCGGGGAGCGATGAGTAGCTCCCGGCCAGCACGCTAAAGCTGCGTTGGCCGGGAGCTACTCGTGAAGTGCAAAGGCATTGCCGCTGTGCGATGCCTTTGCACTTCTGCGAGGGGGGGCCGGACTGACATGCGGGGCGGGCTAGCCCTGTGCTGGGTGTCCCCCCGCATGTCAGGGAAGAAGATCGTACCTGTGCTAAATTTAGCACCGCTACGATCATCTCGGAATGACCCCCAAAGGCTCTAGCAGTTTTAGAACTACAGGTCCCATCATGCCCAACAGGATACAGACTTTTTTTAAATACAAATTTGTAGTAGTTTACAATTCTCCCATAGGGCGAGATGGATTAAAATGTCCCCTCCAACAGCAGTCGCTGGCACAGACATGCGCAGAGCAATGACTGAGTATGTGCATTACATCAGCCAGGTCAGAAACCCGGAAGTCGAGACTTGTCGGAACAGGTGGACACAGCAGAGCTGTTACGGCAAGATTTTGATGCAGAATTCTGTCAGACTTAAAAGAAGGTAACACCACGATGATCCATGTTAATGATTGCATAATATATGCAGTCATTTATTTATCTTGCACAAACTATCATGGACAGGACCTTCCTTCCTCTTGTTTTCTCCATAGCACTATCCATATCAAGGGTGGGATGATTAAAATACATCGCTGCCCCTCACCGCTCACCGCAGCGATGCTAATCGCATATGTACTAACATAGCAATGACAGAGGCCCCCTGCGATACCTGTGAGAGGGTTGGCAGGGAATCTCTGTGGGGTCTGTTACCTCCTAGCCCCGGGAGGTGACGTGTGCTGGGAGACCCCAGGCTCCTCCTCTTCCCCCATGCAGCTGGAAGAACAAATGGCTGTGCTGCGGGGGAGGTGGAAGTGGGGGATCGTAGAGCTGCACCGGGATGCTGCCTGGACACAGGTGACGGGTGGGGTTGGCGGGTGTGAAAGAAGCCCATAGGCTTCTATAGGGTATCGCCATAAAAAGATGGCGATATCCTCAGCATCGAAACCCGGCGGTCAGGCTATAGTACATATGAAAATGTGGTAAAAACCCCAAAAACGGGGGTTTTACCGCATTTTTCCTTTAGTACATCCTGCCCCAAGTGTACTCCCATTGCTTGCCTACTGTTTGGCTGCTCCGGGAGGGAGCAGCCAGGTCACACAGGCGGGGGTGTGGAGGAGGCGGTACAGGGGCGTGGCAATGTGATTGCATCATTGTAGGTCTGCCCTCCGCTTTACAATACCCGCATTACCAGCGTGATGTGATTGCATAATCGTCCCGCCCCCCTTTTCCTCTGTGATGGGATTCTGCAGGGGTCGGGTGGCGGTGAGCGGGTGTAAGCGGCATACGGGAGACTTGCCTACTTCCCCGGGGTGCCGGGAGTGTCACGTGATCTTCGGGAGCCTCCAGGCCTATCTGGGAGAGTAGGCAAGTATGGTGCTCCTTGTCTTTCATCTCAATGTTCAATGACTCTGATTCTGTACGCTTGCCCTTTCTTTGTGTACAAGTTCATTGAGCGCCTCCACTCCTTGCAACTCGCCACAGACCCTCCAACATGATCCCTTCCATCAGGTGCACAATGCTCTGCTCCTGGAGTTCCCTTCCCTCTTAATATATGATTGCCATCACATGTGCTGAACTAGTTAATTGATTAGAAAGGTCTTTCTGTAAGTGCATGTGTTTCTTTACCAATTAAGCAGTTCAGGATTACATTAGAGAAAAGCAAACAGTCTTTCCAGGCTCATTAAACTTTCCGTAAGAGCTGGACCTGATATATATCGTAATCTGAGACTGGCGAGGAGTCAGTGGTTGAATATAGCTGCCTCTATAACACAGAGTAAGTTTCTGCCTAGACTATTCACTTTAACAGAAACAGTTGGCTCTTTTATGATTAAAAAAATGTATAGGGGGGTACACACCGAGAGATTTGTGCTTTAATTCTAAGAAATCTGACTAGATTGCTTAGAAATTAAGCACGCGGATTTCTCCGTGTGTATGCCCATAGCAATAGCAATGTGCGGTCCCGCGCTTCGCTATCACTGATTGCTCAATTCACCGCTATGTGACGTGAGCGCCCCCCCCCCCCCCCCACACACACACACACACACACACACTTCCTTGCCTCAACACCCATCGCACTGTGTGCTGAGCGGGGGAGAGGTGTGTGCTGAGCGGTCTGCGCTAGATTGCTCAGCACACATCTCCCCATGTGTACAGAGCTTAAGGGACTAATGGGGTCTATGTACTTAGCCATGGAGAGAGATAAAGTGGACGGAGATAAAGGGGTAGATGTATGAAGGGGTGATATGGGGGGAAAGTGATCTTGGCGCACGTTATGTGCGCTGATACTGCTTCCCCGCCATGTTTTACAGAGGCGGTGTGTGCAAGATATACTTGTCTACTCTCCCAGAATGGCGGAGATGCTCACGAAAATCGAGTGGCCCTCCCGGCCCCCTGGAAGAATAGGCAAGTCTCTCGATTATAGCAGCACTTCCTGGACCCAGGTTCCTACTTATAATTATTATTATCCTTTATTTATATGACGCCACAAGGGATCCGCAGTGCCCATTACACAGTACATAATCAAATGCACAAAACAAGAAAACAGCATTTACAGTTCAAGACAGTACTGAAATCAGAGGTTAAGTGCCATCAAAGGGAGTAATGAGTATAAGATAGTGTAAGTAAGAGAAGGAAAGGCACATGAGGAAAGAAGGCCCTGCTCTTGCGAGCTTACAATCAAGCGAGTGAAGTGGGCAGGCCGGGTAACCGATAAATCAATTCTCGGCGAAACGCATCATCATAGCCACACCCCCTGCTGTATAATGCCAGCTATCTCATCATTATAGCATTATAGGGCAGGAGGCATGGATATGATGACGTGATTGCGACCTCTGCTTCCTCATTCACAAAGCCCCACCCTTGCTCCGCACCCTGTGTTGTGACATGCGTCTGCCCTGCTCCCCCTATGTGCCAACCTCTCTCCCGGGGGCCAGATGTGCTAAGCCTTGAAAAGAGATACATTTCATGGTGATAAAGGGGTCTATTCATGAAGCAGTGAAAAGGGTGCAGAAGTGAGAGCCAGTGGAGAAGTTGCCCATGGCAACCAGGGCCGGATCTAGACCTTGTGGTGCCCAGGGCGAAAAAATATGGGCGTGGCTTCATGGAAAAGTGGCATGGTCAGTTATGCCCCCTGTAGCTGTGCCCTCAGTAGTTGTGCCCCCAGTACTATGCCCCCTGTAGCTGTGCCCACAGTAGTATTGCCCCCAGTACTGTGCCCCCTGTAGAGTTGTGCCCCTAGTAGTATTGCCCTCAGTACTGTGCCCCCTGTAGAGTTGTGCCCCTAGTAGTATTGCCCTCAGTACTGTGCCCCCTGTAGAGTTGTGCCCCCTAGTTGCGCCGCTTGCAAAAAAAATAAAAGAAATGAATACTCAGAATCCCCGCTCCTGCCTCTCGACCGCTGCTGCCCTCCGTCTCTGGCCGCCGGCACCGCTCCTCGGATCTATGGGAGAGATGTCATGACGTCCCCACTGGAGCCGGCTGGGCAGGGAGACACAGCAGATCAGCACTAAGCTGAAGTGCTGTGGGCTCAGTCGGAGACCGCTGGAGCCTCCCTCCCCATTTGAATTTGCCCCCCCAAGCTGCGATGTTGGCCCCCGCAGCAAGTGTACGGCCAGATGCGCCGATATATCTACACTGCATTTCGGGTGCACACACCCGCCGGCGGGCTCACCGTATATCGGTCATTTGCATGAATGGCCGATATATATCGCCTCAAACTGCGCAGAGATAAGCGGGTCTCATTTAGAACCTCATCCTTCAGGGCAGGAAGTGGGGAACACTTAATTATTTTAATATTGTAATTAGCTCACATTTTAATTAAATATCATAGATTGCATTGTGTGTCCCCTGTACATACAGGCTGTCAACATGGGCGGCTCGTTACACCAAAGCTGTGCTTAATATGTGCTCCATCCAGCAAATGTAAATTAAGCATTTTTAATGTTTATTATAGCTGTATAAACTAAAAGCTTTTCAGACCTGGGTCAAAAGCCAATTCTAAAGCATATGTTATTGAGAACGCTATGGCAAAGGTCCTGCTTACTGCTATTCATATGGCCAGCAATTTACTACTGCAAATCCGATCATGCAACACTCCACAAAATGATGTGGGTACTTAACGCATACTCTTATATTATTGTTATTCTAGCTATAATATAGTATGATGCTTGGAAGTCAATTATAAGGGGCCACTTCCAGATGAGAACCATTCATACTTTTACTGTATGTTTGTGTGAAAACAAGGCAGTGTTTGCACAGAAAACAAGCAGTCTTGATGAGGGTAAGTGGTGTTTGGGCTCAGGCAGTGGTGTTGAAAAATAACCCAACATGAGAAAGTAGGGTACAGACGAAGGAGGCTCAAGGAAAACAAGGAATGCTCTGTAGTGCATTAAGCCTGATACCGTGGCACTTACGCCTGGCTACAGAGCGTGTCTTCACACTGGGCATGCTCCGGGACCAATCGTACACAAGTACAGGCGATGTACAGCTGTGTGCAGTTCTTTTCGTCTCCATTTGTGACTGAGGAAGTGTAACTGGGCTGTAACATTCAGCGAGGGCCTGCCAATGTATCTCTGGGCTACGCAGCATTGGATGGAAGCAGTGGTCTATCTATTGTGGGTGCAGGGTGCACAAGGTTCCCATGGGTCAAAGGGGCCCCGCACTGCATACACATAGGACTGACTACTGTGTCTCCCGCGCAGTGCTCCGGCTCCCTATGTTTCTTGTACAGCGCCACCTTGATAATGATGTATTCAGAAAGATGGCGCCATACAGGAGCTGGAAAGACTCTTTGCTCTCTTCTGCACATGCACCATCTTTCCAAACTTCTCGTTTACCGCATTTTCCTAATCCACTAACCCCCAGCCGCCGGGACAGCGCAGCGGATGGGAACTCCAGCTTTTGCTGGTGACATCCCATAGAAGCCTATTGGCTGCTCTCTGCCGCCCTAGTGTGAGGGATCCCTCACAGCATGCCCTGTGGCCGCCCCGTCACTACATGCGCAGAATCACTCTCGGGGCCAAAACCCGGAAGTCAGGGACCCGTCGGAAATTGTGAAGGACAGCTCTTATCGGAAGAGCTGTCCTTCGCAATACCAAATGCATATGTTAGTGCATATGCGATTGGTATCAGTCCGATGGGCGGCGATGTCGCTTAGTACATTCCGTCCCCTAAGTCTTTGGACAGGGAATACTATAGCCACACCCATGATTCGGATTAATTACATCCAGATCCAACACACCAAGGGCCCGTGTCTGACCCATCTGTGGCCACCTTCCCATTCAGCTGCGTCAGCCTATGTACTCTGCATGGTAACCGCCCAGCTACTGCCCAGAACCGCCAATTTCTTGGAAAGTGTGCTCCATCTACAGACAGATAAATCTGCTAAACAAAAATAATGGAGGGTGAGAAATGGACGTTGTACCAGCATGCGTATTCCAGTTTTGGGTATTGTTTAAAGACTGATGGCCTGATTCAGAACTGGAAGCGATTGCACCTGCAACAGCATCTGTGGCTTTATGCAAATGCCGCAACCAATTCTCAGCCTATGGTGACGCCCACTGGCAGTGCCGTTATTCCAATGCTGCATGCACTAAAACACATCATCATTGCCCCATCTGTTGCAACATTGAAGATTACACCTACCCTATCGAAGGTGCAATTTCTCTATCTGTACATGGCTGCTTGTACATGGCCGCCTGTAGCAGTGAAACTGCGATTTAGGACGCAATCCCTGACCGCGACATGACCTCTGAGAAATGCCCACCAAACATCTCTCTGCATGCAGTTTCTATCTGCATGTGCAGTGTGACGCGGGCACGTGTGCAGGCTGAAAACATCAGCCGCTTGCGTCCAACATCACCACTGCATCCAGCTCTGAATCATGCCACGAGTAGATAAATTGGTAACCTTTGCAAATTACCTTTGTTGGGAAATTGTTTGGAGGAACGGTGGCCTTTACTGATTTTGCTATGTACTATAGACAGTTCAAGTTATCCCCATGATGCCAAATATTTAATGCATTGACTTATACATCATAGCAATACATATAACTGAGCGATATATGTATCTTAAATCTGTGAAGGATTAAAAGGTACCTGTTACTGTTATTCAGATTATTCCAACCTGTTACAAAAAGAAAGGGAGTACATGTGTCTGCAAGTGCAACGCAGGTTGTCTGCCATATCCGGGAATCCGATATCCAAAATATTCAGAAATCTAACATTTTTTGAGGACAACTGAGATAGTGACACTTGTGTTCCCTGATGGCTCAATGTACACACATTTTGTTTCAGCGCACAAAATTATTAAATATATTGTATAAAATTACCTTCAGACTATGGGCAGGACCGGTGCAAGGGTTTTTGGCACCCTAGGCAAAACCTCAGCCATAACCCCCCCCCCCTCCCCTCTCCCCCCACGCAACCACCACTACCCAGTCCCTGAGGTGCAAGTATGGATGCGGCGTCCTGATTGATGTGAATGGCCAATTATTATCTATAAGGTGCTGTGGAATATGTACAGTATGCGCTATATAAATAAGTGGTAATAACTGGTAATAATAGGTAGAACCTATCCTTGTTTATAAATGCCTATTTCCCTATAGATGGTAAGCCTGATTATATATATATATATATATATATATATATATATATATATATATTTGTCTCCCCCTCACTGACCTTAGTGCTGACTTGCAGGTCCCACCACGGTCAGGCAGATTCAGAATCTTTCTCGAGTCTCCAAAGTCCCACACCGTCGCCTTTTTGCGGGATGAGATGTCATGCCGTCTCATCCCCTAGCGCCAGTAGCACAGAGCCATCTACTAAGCACTGGTCCCGCTGGAGGAAGGGAACAAGTAGTGCTGCTGGTATATAGACACAGGTGCATGAATGGGAGATGATTCTACTTCTCTTCCAGCCAATGCCCGCATACCATACAGCGCACGCCTTCAGCCAGAGGTGGAGCAGGTGAGGGGGCTGAATCCCCTTCATGCTTCAGGACAGTGTCTTGCAGGATTTGACTTTCCGCAAAATTGACCTGGGCAGTGTGAGGAGATCCTTGGTGGATGAAGAGGGGGGTAGAATGGAGACACAGCTAAATGATGTGCTCCAATTTTTTTTTTGCAGTGCCGGTGGCTGATTTGGGGTACTTTGTGTTGGGGCCCTGGAATGGCCACCCCTGTCACCCTTCTTAGAATCCGGCCCTGCTCCCAGCTTTGTCACCCTTCATATATATATATATATATATATATATACACACACATACATATATATATATAAACCCAGAGCCTAATATTCAACTTGAATTGGTAACAGAAGAGCAAAAAAATAATACAGCCTGTCTTTTGCTTTGATGAGATCGACAGGCTGTGCTGACACAGGCACAGGGCAGAGAGAGGCTGCACATGTGACTTTCCTCTGTCTGTCATCCCAACACAACTTCAAGACAGGTATCCCGCCCATTGCCAGATTAATGTCCACATGTGCCTGGAGCTGAAATTTATGAAGGGCCCATTGTGTGCTGCCGCAGGGGGTGTGACCAGCACAGCAAAGGTGTGACTAGTGATGTGGGGGGTGTAACCAGTGTTGTGGAGGTGTGGTCTGCACAAGAGGTGTGGCCTCTACATATAGTTTGACTAGAACCTACCTTCAAAAATCTCCATCTCCCCCGCTTTCATGAACAGTGCAATGTGAGAGTCTATGAATGAACAAACCCCTTGTTAGTGTGACTGTAATACAGATGTAGCCATGCTCATTGTGGCTACATCTGTACCGAACAAGCGCTCTCGGCGCGGCTAGTGCGGACCTTGACAGTACAAGGTCTTTCCAACGTGGCATAGTCTGCTTGCTCACACCAAGATTACACCTGCCCCCTTCTCTGTAGCTCTTTGTGTGGCAACGACCCCACATGACTATTATTGATTATTACCAGTTATTTATATAGCGCACACCAGTGACGTGCGGTGAGGTCAGGGCCTGGGGAGGCACTGCAGCTAAACACCCCCCCCCCCCCCCCCCCTGAAAAAAAAAAAAGTGCAGTCCCCCCACACCACTAAAACCAGCACCAGGCAGAACCAGCCAGGGGGGATAATGCCATAGCAGGGGAGACACTCAGTGTGGGTCCCCCTGCCATGCCATTAAACACCCCCCAAACCGGTCAGCCCAGGGCTGGAATTCCTCAGAAAGTGGAGCCCCCAAAAAATCTAAAAGGGGTTCCCCCTCCCGAGCAACAACCAGCACTGGGCTGATAGCCCAGTGCTATGCCCCGCACCCCTGGTGGCGGTGGGTGCGGGGTTCATTGTATGTTCTGTTCTTTACAGGTGGCCTACAGATCCCAGCAAGCCTGCCCCAGCATGCTGGCACTTGGAGAACCACAAGTGCCAGCATGCCCGGACATAAAGGGCCCGCTGGCACCTGTAGTCCACCTGCAAAGAATAGTAATATTGTTCTTTACAGGTGGCCTACAGGTCCCAGCAAGCCTGCCCCAGCATGCTGGCACTTGGAGAACCACAAGTGCCAGCACGCCCGGACATAAAGGGCCCGCTGGCACCTGTAGTCCACCTGTAAAGAAAATATTGGGGAAAAAACACAACACATTCTTTAAAAAATCCTTTATTAAACTGGGTCTTCACCTGGGGGCGGCGGCCTTTAAGCTCTTTTGCATGGCCGCCGCCTTCCCAGGGCTTCCGGCGTCTTCACCTGGGGGGGCGCCACCTCCCCAGGGCTTCTGGGGTCTTGCTCCGGCGTCTTCACCTGGTGGGCGGCAGCTGCTAAGCTCTTTTGCATAGCCGCCGCCCATCCAGGACTTCCACGACGTCTTCACCTGGGAGGCGGCGGCCTTTAAGCTCTTTTGCATGGCCGCCACCTTCCCAGGACTTCCAGCATCTTCACTTGGTGGGTGGCGGCTGCTAAGCTCTTTTGCATAGCCGCCGCCCATCCAGGACTTCCACGGCGTCTTCAGTCTTCAGGAGCTCTTCTCCGCTCCTCCTCCGCCGTCGGACTGACAGCCGCTGCCTCGAGCTGACTTATATAAGTCAGCGGGAGGGGGCGGGGCGATGACGCGGCGAGCCGTGATTGGCTCGTGGCGGCCATCTTGAATTTCAAAAATGACGCTGAGGCGCCATTTTTGAAACTGGTACCGCTCCGCTGCCAAACTCTGCAAGATAAAGGTAAATTTCCGCCGCCCGCACCGCAGCCGCAACCCGCCGCCGCCCGCACCACCGCCGCATCCCGCCGCCTGCAACATCGCCGCATCCAGCCGCCCGCACCTCCTCCGCCAGCGTCGCACACACAGTGATTGACAGCGGATCCAGTGACGGATCCGCTGGCCAATCACTGTGGCTTCACTGACAGGGACGTGCTTTCATAGGTTGAAAGCACGTCCCTGTATGAAAGCGGCACCTCTAATGGTGCCGCTTTCCCATATATTTTCAATGGGCATTTACTGCCCATGGCTTGTCCCCGCCCGTGCCCGCCCCCCGCTCCCATACCTTTCCCCAGAGACAACGGGAGGCACCACGATCTGTGCCTCCCAAACACATACAGAGGGGAGCAATGCAAAGAATAATATTAAGAAGATACATATGACACAGAATATGTGTCATATGCATCTTCTTTGTATAATCTTAATCATTAATGACAGGGGAGGCACTGCCTCCCCTGACTGCACGTCCCTGGCGCACACATATTCCGCAGTGCTTTACAGAGAGGATATTTGGCCATTCACATTAGTCTCTGCCCCAGTGGAGCTTACAATCTATATACCCTACCACATGTGCACGCACACACATTCACTCTAAGGTTAATTTTGTTGGGAGCCAATTAACCTATCAGTATATTTTTGGATTGTGGAAGGAAACCGGAGTACCCGGAGAAAACCCACGCAAGCACAGGGAGAATATACAAACTCCACACAGTTAGGACCATGGGGGGAATCAAACCCATCACCTCAGTGCTGTGAGGCGGTAATGCTAACCATTACACCGTCCGTGCTGACTACAGCAGTGTGGCTCTCTGTGGCATATACAATGAGCGGGGTATGTATTGGAGGTGCACAGGCAACAGATTAATCCCTATAATTTCTGGCGTCCTGTATCTCCAATAGTGGTGAAACATCAGCGGGGGTATGCATGGCAATACTAGAAACAAAGATCTTGAAACATAGTAACTACAGACAGAAACAAAATAACAATATATACAAACAAAATAGCAGCATAGTGGCGTGCAGCCCTACAAAGGAAGATAACGTAAACTCCGACAGCACAGAGGCTGTCAGTATGTGGTAACAATAGGGAATCTAGTGCAGAAGACTGACAACATACAGGACAGCATGAAAAGAACATATGTGGGAGAAGAACTTTAATAATGCAATAACAGCACAGTGGGTATCACCAATAAGACAAGCCATACGACAATTAATAGTATAATATCCCACAGCACATGGCATAGCAGTAATAGAACAAACATCACGGCAGCTGATAAAACACATGACAATACACAAAATTGCAGAATGTGAAATACAAAAGGACAAGAAAATTATGGAACAAAAAAATGAAAAGTAACAAATAAAAAAATAAAATAGAAATAAAAATATAAAATACACATACAAAACAAACATAATCCACAAAATGACAAATGTGATAAATAAGAGCACACAGCAGTGCCATGTAAAACGGATATACCCAACCCCTTGTAATGTCACACAATGACCCAGACCTCAAAGAGGGTTAATAGGAGCTCCAAAGGTGGACAATACCAAAACCCCGAGTACACACCGGTGCAGTAACTAGCGGGTGCAAAGGGGCAAAAGCTAGTAAAGAGCCCAGTGTACGCAACAGTGGCAAAATATACAGAGATCAAAATAAATTAAATGGCCTGGTAAGGGTCTAAATCTACACAAAGAGATAGTGGACATGTGCACGCTGCGGTACCATAAATCGCATAAACATATCACACACACGCACATATATGTGATGCCATCAATTTACCGGCTGTTGGAATCCCAGCATTCAAGATACCGGTGCCAGAATCCCGACACCCGGACAAATGCCGGCGGTTGGAATTCCGAACGAGGCCTGGTATTCCCACTCGTGTGGTGGTCCACGCCACCACTTGAGGGGGAATAGAATAGTGTGGCGAGCGAAGTGAGCCCACGTGGGGATGCGCTGCGCTCCCTACTGGCATTCCGCCTGATGGGATCCCGGCGTCGGTCTCCTGATTGCCAGAATCCTGAACGGCGGTAAAGAATACCGAACCCATTCAAAGTCAGAAGAACCACATGCACAGTAATAAGGTCCCTGAAAAGTTGACCGCAATTTAGTCTAATGTATGTCTGCAGTATTTCATTGGGTGATTCGGAGTGCCACCCACATTACTATAGATAGATAGATAGATAGATAGATAGATAGATAGATAGATAGATAGATAGATAGATAGATAGATAGATAGATAGATAGATTATGATCCAGTTAGCATACCACCGTTTGGGATGCCGGCAGTTGGAATACTGATGCTGGAATCCCAACACTGGCCAGTAGACTGACGCTAGGATCCCAACATCGATCACAATATCGGTGCCAGAATTCTTACTGACGGCATCTCGATCGTAAGTATGGCAGGGAGGGTTAGGCTGCGAGGGAAGGGGGGGAGTTAGGTTTAGGCACTACAAGAAGGGTTAGGAGGGTTGGGATTAGGAGGACAGAAGGGGAGGGTTAGAATACTTACCTAGCAGGTGCTGGGATTCTATGCATCGGGATACCGCTGTTGGTCTTCTCTCAGCGCTGGCATCCAAAGCGCCAGGATACTGATGCCATCCCATACACACACACACATATATATATATACATACACACACACACGTGAGATGGGACAGCTGCAGAGAGGTTGACTGGTCACCAGGGTTAGTGAGTGTGGGAGGAGGACGGGTGAGGGGTTTGTGACTGAACCATGACTGGGGAGTGGGAGGGAAGAAGTTGGGATGAATGTGCAGGATCGCCCTGGGATAGACTGGGACAGAGAAGTGATGGGAGGAAGGAGGGGGAGTTGAGCAATGAAAGGGAAGGCTGGGGTAAACAGCAGAGAGGGGGTGGAGCCAAGCAGGGGCAGGGATTGACTGAGGTGACCTGTCTGAAACTAGTATATAAATACAAACATAGAGATATATATACAGTATCAAGTCACCAAATTTAATTTGCTAAAATTGTCATTGTGGCAATGCATACCTTTTTATACAGCACTGCAGGACATGGGCGCCCCTTCCCCGATCAGCAGCAGCAGCAACAGCCGCCACATCCCGCCGCTCATCATCTGCCTTTACGGAGCTGAGCGCGGCTTCTGCAGGCAGCTGTACTACAGGGCGGCGCTTGTGTCAGTCACACTGCGGCATGTGCACTGGGACATCAGGGAGCGGCCGCGCGGGAGAGGCTGTCAAAGGACAGAAACCGAAAGTGCACTGTACCGCAGATCGGATCAGGAGATCAGATCCGATCTGTGATAGGGGATGAGGGGGGGGGGGGGGGGGCGGTAATATGCGGTAAGCAATTGCAGGAGGAGAGGAGGCGGGTGAGGTCGCGGAAGCTCGGGTGCTATTGCGGGAGGAGAGAGAGAGAGGTTTGCAGAGGGAAGAGTGGGAGTGACAGCTGATAGGTGGCCACAACATCCGTGCTCTTCATCTCTTAAGGAAGAGGAGGAGCACAGCTAAAGGAATTATGAAGGCAGCATTCATCAGCAGCGTTCTGTCCCTCCAGTGGCCGGCACCCATAGGCAGCTGCCTATGAGCTGTAACACACACTCCGGTTTTTCCCGGATGGCAAAAAGCCGGACAAACTTTGTCCGGCTTTTTGCCATCCGGGAGAAACCGGCAGTGTCTGTCACACAGGACGGCTTTTAGCCGTGTGTGATGCTGTGCGCATGCGCAGCATCATACACGGCTACAGTAAAAACCGTTGTGTGTGAAAGCTCCCCTTCACACACACGGTTTACTGGCTCCAAAGACGGCCCGGCCAGTGGTGAGACCCGGCTGCAACCCGGCAGCCGGGCCGGGGCCGTGCAGTGTGAAGGCACCCTAGCCCTCACACTGTTAACTACAATGCCGGCATGGGAAAAAGCCGTCCGGCTTTTTCCCGGCCGGCAAAAGCCGTGTAGTGTGTTTCAGCCCTAAAGCTGCCTAATGGTGGCGCCGGCCCTGACTATGGGGTAAATTTACTAAGATGGGAGTTCTATTTAAGATGGGATGTTGCCCATAGCAACCAATCAGATTCCAGGTATTATCTTCTGGAAGGTGCTAGATAAATGAGAAGTAGAATCTGATTGGTTGCTATGGGCAACATTCCATCTTAAATAAAACTCCCATCTTAGTAAATGTTCCCTTATGTATAAGTTGTATTTGAAACATATACGCATTTGTCTTTAGACTTGGGTCCCATCCCCAAGATGTCTCATAATGGTATGCAAATATTCCAAGCTATGGAAATATCGTAAATAAAAAATACTTCTCAAGTATATCGAAGACTCAACCTGTAGTTTAAGTCCCTAGGAGGCTAAGTTTTCCATAATAACTAACATCTCTCATCATCGCGGTTTGAAGCTATGAGATGTTGTATCTGGGCATATTATCAATCTTTTCCTGCCAGGAAAGTGGCTCTGAACAACAGTATGTCAAAAAGTCCTTTTTCACCACTGTCAGATTATTTTTCCGTGTTCTCACTTCTCACCCAGTTTACCAACTGCTCATGAAGCCACACATGGCTGTCTAGCTTAGCTCCAGGAGTGGATGAGTGCCAGTTGGCTGCGACTGAACGCTGATAAAACAGAGGTCCTTATAATAAGCTACAGGACAAGACTGCACCATAGCCTATCCTTGGAGGTTTACTCACTAACAAAGCCCTACATGACCAAGGCCCAAGGTACTTGAAGCAGCTTCTGATTCCTTACTGTTCCACTTGATTACTATGATCTGGGCAGTACGGATGGTGTAATGGTTAGAATTACAGGACAGTACCTGGTGCTAGCATGGGTAAATTGCATTTGCATCGCAATTGTGATGCAACCTGAATAATCCCCTTTGAGTCCTATTAGGAGAAAAGTAATATATAAATACATACCTCCCAACTGTCCCGATTTGCGCGGGACAGTCCTGTTTTTTTTTTATAAAATACAACATTTTTCTCATTGTAGCGCAATCACATACATAATATAGAGTCCTTCCTCAGTAGTCAAAAGATGAAGTGAGCGCATAAACAGAATATCCTTGACTCTCCAAACGGAAATTGTTCCTCCACTCCGTATAATGCAAATAATCGTGATTAAAACCATCCGCAGAGGTTTAAATATATCTCAAAAAGAAAAGAGGAAACATAGGTGGTCATTCCGAGTTGTTTGCTCGGTAAATTTTTTCGCATCGCAGCGATTTTCCGCTTAGTGCGCATGCGCAATGTCCGCACTGCAACTGCGCCAAGTAAATTTGCTATGCAGTTAGGAATTTTACTCACGGTTTTTTCTTCGTTCTGGTGATCGTAGTGTGATTGACAGGAAGTGGGTGTTTCTGGGCGGAAACAGGCCGTTTTATGGGTGTGTGGGAAAAAACGCTACAGTTTCTGGGAAAAACGCGGGAGTGGCTGGAGAAACGGAGGAGTGTCTGGGCGAACGCTGGGTGTGTTTGTGACGTCAAACCAGGAACGACAAGCACTGAACTGATCGCAGATGCCGAGTAAGTCTCGAGCTACTCAGAAACTGCACAGAGATGTATTTTCGCAATAATGCGAATCTTTCGTTCGCAATTTAAGGAAGCTAAGATTCACTCCCAGTAGGCGGCGGCTTAGCGTGTGCAATGCTGCTAAAAGCAGCTTGCGAGCGAACAACTCGGAATGACCCCCATAGTGCAATATTGCAACAAACAAGAGACAGGATTTATTTCCACTATGCACTCACCATTTAAAATGAATGACAAGCATGTAACCATATAAATAGGTTAGGGAGTCTTGCACAGGAAATGCTGCAGTCTTCAAGTAACCATCCCAGTTGACAAAGGCAAAGGATAAGGTCCGGACTCTTCCTCCAGAGGTAACAGGTACACCACAGCACCGCAGATCTCCCAATAATAAACAGTCACCAGCCTAAAGCTTTTACGGACACTAGGTCCTTCGTAAGGAAGGACTTAGGGGGACATTTACTAAGCAGTGATAAGAACGGAGAAGTGAGCCAGTGGAGAAGTTACCCGTGGCAACCAATCAGCACTGAAGTAACATCTATAATTTACATACTATAAAATGATACAGAGCTGCTGATTGGTTGATGGGGAAACTTCTCCACTGGCTCACTTCTCGGTTCTTATCACTGCTTAGTAAATGTACCCCTTAGTGTCTGAAAAGCTTTAGGCTGGTGACTATTTATTGGGAGATCTGTGGTGCTGTGGTGTACCTGTAACCTCTGGAGGAAGAGTCCGGACCTTGGCCCTCATTCCAAGTTGTTCGCTCGCTAGCTGCTTTTAGCAGCACTGCACACGCTAAGCCGCCGCCCTCTGGGAGTGTATCTTAGCTTAGCAGAATTGCAAACGAAAGATTAGCACAATTGCGAATAGAAAATTCTTAGCAGTTTCTGAGTAGCTCCAGCAGTGCCGTAACTAGGCATTTTAGCGCTGTGTGCAAGAAACGACAGTGGCGCCCCCCCCATGTAAGATAGGGGCAGTGCGCGCCGTAGTCGCGCAAAAAAAATCTAGGGGCGTGGCTTCACGGGGAACGGGCGTGGCCACAAAATAATAGCAATTCATACTACGGTGCACAGTAGTCTACATTATTCAAATTACGCTGCACAGTAGCGCCACTACACCAGGTAGAGCCCCTTTTATACATTACAGCAGACAGTGTCCCCCTTTTTACACATTGCGGCAGCCAGTCCCCCTTTTTACACATTGCGGCAGCCAGTCTCCCTTTTTACACATTGCGGCAGCCAGGACCCTTTCTTACACATTGCGGCAGCCAGGCCCCCTTTTTACACATTGTGGCAGATAGACACATTGCGGCAGTCAGTCCCCCTTTTTACACATTGCGGCAGATAGACCCTTTTTACACATTGCGGCAGCCAGTCCCCCTTTTTACACATTACAGCAGCCAGTCTCCCTTTTAACACATTGCGGCAGCCGGTCCTTCTTTTTACACATTGCGGCAGACAGCGTCCCTTTTTTACAATTACAGCAGACAGCGTCCCCGTTTTTACACATTACGGCAGACGGTGTCCCCCTTTATACACATTGCGGCAGCCAGTCCCCCTTTTTACACATTACGGCAGCCAGTCCCCCTTTTTACACATTGCGGCAGATAGACCCTTTTTACACATTGCGGCAGCCAGTCCCATTTTACACATTGCGGCAGCCAGGACCCCATTTTACACATTGCGGTAGCCAGTCCCCATTTTTTACACATTGCGGCAGCCAGTCCCATTTTTTACACATTGCGGCAGCCAGTCCCATTTTACACATTGCGGCAGCCAGTCCCTTTTTTACACATTGCGGCAGCCAGTCCCATTTTACACATTGCGGCAGCCAGTCCCCCTTTTTTACACATTGCGGCAGCCAGTCCCATTTTTTACACATTGCAGCAGCCAGTCCCATTTTACACATTGCGGCAGCCAGGACCCCATTTTACACAATGCTGCAGCCAGTCCCATTTTACACATTGCGCCAGCCAGTCCCATTTTTTACACATTGCGGCAGCCATCCCCCCTTTTTTACACATTGCGGCAGCCAGTCCCATTTTACACATTGCGGCAGCCAGTCCCATTTTTTACACATTGCGGCAGCCAGTCCCATTTTTTACACATTGCGGCAGCCAGTCCCATTTTTTACACATTGCGGCAGCCAGTCCCTTTTTTACACATTGCGGCAGCCAGTCCCATTTTACACATTGCGGCAGCCAGTCCCCCTTTTTTACACATTGCGGCAGCCAGTCCCATTTTTTACACATTGCAGCAGCCAGTCCCATTTTACACATTGCGGCAGCCAGGACCCCATTTTACACAATGCTGCAGCCAGTCCCATTTTACACATTGCGCCAGCCAGTCCCATTTTTTACACATTGCGGCAGCCATCCCCCCTTTTTTACACATTGCGGCAGCCAGTCCCATTTTACACATTGCGGCAGCCAGTCCCATTTTTTACACATTGCGGCAGCCAGTCCCATTTTTTACACATTGCGGCAGGCGGTGTCCGAGAGAGAGACAGAGAGAGAGAGAGAGAGAGAGAGAGAGAGAGAGAGAGAGAGAGAGAGAGGGGGGGGATATACTTACGTTCTCCCCGCTGACAGGCTCCTCGTGCTGCTCCCTCGGTGAGATGAGAAGGAGGAGGAGGGAGGGGGAGCAGGGAGCCGCAGCAGCGCTATGTTATTGGTAGTAAGCGCCGCTGCATCATCCCCCTCTCCTTCTGTATTGGCTGCCGGGCAGCCAATACGGAAAGAGAGGGGGATGCTGCAGCGGCGCTTACTACCAATAACATAGCGCTGCTGCGGCTCCCTGCTCCCCCTCCCTCCTCCTTCTCCGCTGCCTCCGGCGCTGATGTCTTCTAGCGGCGCACGGCGCAGAGACTTAGAGGCGGCATGTAATGAGTCAATTTGACTCATTACATGCCGCTGGCCGTGCGCCCCCAGGGCAACTGCGCTGTGTGCCAAGCCCCCTTGGCACACACGTAGTTACGGCTCTGAGCTCCAGACTTACTCAGCCATTGCGATCAGTTCAGTCAGTTTCGTTCCTGGTTTGACGTCACAAACACACCCAGCGTTCGCCTAGACACTCCCCCGTTTCTTCAGACACTCCCGCGTTTTTCCCAGAAACGCCAGCGTTTTTTCGCACACTCCTATAAAACGCCCAGTTTCCGCCCAGAAACACCCACTTCCTGTCAACCACTACGATCACCAGAACGATAAAAAATCCTCGTTATGCCGTGAGTAAAATACCTAACTTTTGAGTAAAATTACTAAGCGCATGCGCTCTGCGAACCTTGCGCATGCGCAGTAAGCGACTAATCGCAATATAGCGAAACTCGCCAACGAGCGAACAACTCGGAATGAGGGCCCTTATCCTTTGCCTGTGTCAACTGGGATGGTAACTTTATGACTGCAGCATTTCCTGTGCAAGACTCCCTAACCTATTTATATGGTTACATGCTTGTCATTAATTTTAAATTGTGAGTGTATAGAGATGAGCGCCGGAAATTTTTCGGGTTTTGTGTTTTGGTTTTGGGTTCGGTTCCGCGGCCGTGTTTTGGGTTCGACCGCGTTTTGGCAAAACCTCACCGAATTTTTTTTGTCGGATTCGTGTGTGTTTTGGATTCGTGTGTTTTTTTCAAAAAAAACACTAAAAAACAGCTTAAATCATAGAATTTGGGGGTCATTTTGATCCCAAAGTATTATTAACCTCAAAAACCATAATTTACACTCATTTTCAGTCTATTCTGAATACCTCACACCTCACAATATTATTTTTAGTCCTAAAATTTGCACCTAGGTCGCTGGATGACTAAGCTAAGCGACCCTAGTGGCCGACACAAACACCGGGCCCATCTAGGAGTGTCACTGCAGTGTCACGCAGGATGTCCCTTCCAAAAAACCCTCCCCAAACAGCACATGACGCAAAGAAAAAAAGAGGCGCAATGAGGTAGCTGTGTGAGTAAGATAAGCGACCCTAGTGGCCGACACAAACACCGGGCCCATCTAGGAGTGTCACTGCAGTGTCACGCAGGATGTCCCTTCCAAAAAACCCTCCCCAAACAGCACATGACGCAAAGAAAAAAAGAGGCGCAATGAGGTAGCTGTGTGAGTAAGATAAGCGACCCTAGTGGCCGACACAAACACCGGGCCCATCTAGGAGTGTCACTGCAGTGTCACGCAGGATGTCCCTTCCAAAAAACCCTCCCCAAACAGCACATGACGCAAAGAATAAAAGAGGCGCAATGAGGTAGCTGTGTGAGTAAGATAAGCGACCCTAGTGGCCGACACAAACACCGGGCCCATCTAGGAGTGTCACTGCAGTGTCACGCAGGATGTCCCTTCCAAAAAACCCTCCCCAAACAGCACATGACGCAAAGAAAAAAAGAGGCGCAATGAGGTAGCTGTGTGAGTAAGATAAGCGACCCTAGTGGCCGACACAAACACCGGGCCCATCTAGGAGTGTCACTGCAGTGTCACGCAGGATGTCCCTTCCAAAAAACCCTCCCCAAACAGCACATGACGCAAAGAAAAAAAGAGGCGCAATGAGGTAGCTGTGTGAGTAAGATAAGCGACCCTAGTGGCCGACACAAACACCGGGCCCATCTAGGAGTGTCACTGCAGTGTCACGCAGGATGTCCCTTCCAAAAAACCCTCCCCAAACAGCACATGACGCAAAGAAAAAAAGAGGCGCAATGAGGTAGCTGTGTGAGTAAGATAAGCGACCCTAGTGGCCGACACAAACACCGGGCCCATCTAGGAGTGGCACTGCAGTGTCACGCAGGATGTCCCTTCCAAAAAACCCTCCCCAAACAGCACATGACGCAAAGAAAAAAAGAGGCGCAATGAGGTAGCTGTGTGAGTAAGATAAGCGACCCTAGTGGCCGACACAAACACCGGGCCCATCTAGGAGTGTCACTGCAGTGTCACGCAGGATGTCCCTTCCAAAAAACCCTCCCCAAACAGCACATGACGCAAAGAAAAAAAGAGGCGCAATGAGGTAGCTGTGTGAGTAAGATAAGTGACCCTAGTGGCCGACACAAACACCGGGCCCATCTAGGAGTGGCACTGCAGTGTCACGCAGGATGTCCCTTCCAAAAAACCCTCCCCAAACAGCACATGACGCAAAGAAAAATTAAAGAAAAAAGAGGTGCAAGATGGAATTGTCCTTGGGCCCTCCCACCCACCCTTATGTTATATAAACAGGACATGCACACTTTAACCAACCCATCATTTCAGTGACAGGGTCTGCCACACGACTGTGACTGAAATGACGGGTTGGTTTGGACCCCCACCAAAAAAGAAGCAATTAATCTCTCCTTGCACAAACTGGCTCTACAGAGGCAAGATGTCCACCTCATCATCATCCTCCGATATATCACCGTGTACATCCCCCTCCTCACAGATTATCAATTCGTCCCCACTGGAATCCACCATCTCAGCTCCCTGTGTACTTTGTGGAGGCAATTGCTGCTGGTCAATGTCTCCACGGAGGAATTGATTATAATTCATTTTAATGAACATCATCTTCTCCACATTTTCTGGATGTAACCTCGTACGCCGATTGCTGACAAGGTGAGCGGCGGCACTAAACACTCTTTCGGAGTACACACTTGTAGGAGGGCAACTTAGGTAGAATAAAGCCAGTTTGTGCAAGGGCCTCCAAATTGCCTCTTTTTCCTGCCAGTATAAGTACGGACTGTGTGACGTGCCTACTTGGATGCGGTCACTCATATAATCCTCCACCATTCTTTCAATGGTGAGAGAATCATATGCAGTGACAGTAGACGACATGTCCGTAATCGTTGTCAGGTCCTTCAGTCCGGACCAGATGTCAGCATCAGCAGTCGCTCCAGACTGCCCTGCATCACCGCCAGCGGGTGGGCTCGGAATTCTGAGCCTTTTCCTCGCACCCCCAGTTGCGGGAGAATGTGAAGGAGGAGATGTTGACAGGTCGCGTTCCGCTTGACTTGACAATTTTCTCACCAGCAGGTCTTTCAACCCCAGCAGACTTGTGTCTGCCGGAAAGAGAGATCCAAGGTAGGCTTTAAATCTAGGATCGAGCATGGTGGCCAAAATGTAGTGCTCTGATTTCAACAGATTGACCACCCGTGAATCCTTGTTAAGCGAATTAAGGGCTCCATCCACAAGTCCCACATGCCTAGCGGAATCGCTCCGTGTTAGCTCCTCCTTCAATGTCTCCAGCTTCTTCTGCAAAAGCCTGATGAGGGGAATGACCTGACTCAGGCTGGCAGTGTCTGAACTGACTTCACGTGTGGCAAGTTCAAAGGGCATCAGAACCTTGCACAACGTTGAAATCATTCTCCACTGCACTTGAGACAGGTGCATTCCACCTCCTATATCGTGCTCAATTGTATAGGCTTGAATGGCCTTTTGCTGCTCCTCCAACCTCTGAAGCATATAGAGGGTTGAATTCCACCTCGTTACCACTTCTTGCTTCAGATGATGGCAGGGCAGGTTCAGTAGTTTTTGGTGGTGCTCCAGTCTTCTGTACATGGTGCCTGTACGCCGAAAGTGTCCCGCAATTCTTCTGGCCACCGACAGCATCTCTTGCATGCCCCTGTCGTTTTTTTAAAAATTCTGCACCACCAAATTCAAGGTATGTGCAAAACATGGGACGTGCTGGAATTTGCCCATATTTAATGCACACACAATATTGCTGGCGTTGTCCGATGCCACAAATCCACAGGAGAGTCCAATTGGGGTAAGCCATTCCGCGATGATCTTCCTCAGTTGCCGTAAGAGGTTTTCAGCTGTGTGCGTATTCTGGAAAGCGGTGATACAAAGCGTAGCCTGCCTAGGAAAGAGTTGGCGTTTGCGAGATGCTGCTACTGGTGCCGCCGCTGCTGTTCTTGCGGCGGGAGTCCATACATCTACCCAGTGGGCTGTCACAGTCATATAGTCCTGACCCTGCCCTGCTCCACTTGTCCACATGTCCGTGGTTAAGTGGACATTGGGTACAACTGCATTTTTTAGGACACTGGTGAGTCTTTTTCTGACGTCCGTGTACATTCTCGGTATCGCCTGCCTAGAGAAGTGGAACCTAGATGGTATTTGGTAATGGGGGCACACTGCCTCAATAAATTGTCTAGTTCCCTGTGAACTAACGGCGGATACCGGACGCACGTCTAACACCAACATAGTTGTCAAGGCCTCAGTTATCCGCTTTGCAGCAGGATGACTGCTGTGATATTTCATCTTCCTCGCAAAGGACTGTTGGACAGTCAATTGCTTACTGGAAGTAGTACAAGTGGGCTTACGACTTCCCCTCTGGGATGACCATCGACTCCCAGCAGCAACAACAGCAGCGCCAGCAGCAGTAGGCGTTACACGCAAGGATGCATCGGAGGAATCCCAGGCAGGAGAGGACTCGTCAGAATTGCCAGTGACATGGCCTGCAGGACTATTGGCATTCCTGGGGAAGGAGGAAATTGACACTGAGGGAGTTGGTGGGGTGGTTTGCGTGAGCTTGGTTACAAGAGGAAGGGATTTACTGGTCAGTGGACTGCTTCCGCTGTCGCCCAAAGTTTTTGAACTTGTCACTGACTTATTATGAATGCGCTGCAGGTGACGTATAAGGGAGGATGTTCCGAGGTGGTTAACGTCCTTACCCCTACTTATTACAGCTTGACAAAGGCAACACACGGCTTGACACCTGTTGTCCGCTTTTCTGTTGAAATACCTCCACACTGAAGAGCTGATTTTTTTGGTATTTTCACCAGGCATGTCAACGGCCATATTCCTCCCACGGACAACAGGTGTCTCCCCGGGTGCCTGACTTAAACAAACCACCTCACCATCAGAATCCTCCTGGTCAATTTCCTCCCCAGCGCCAGCAACACCCATATCCTCCTCATCCTGGTGTACTTCAACACTGACATCTTCAATCTGACTATCAGGAACTGGACTGCGGGTGCTCCTTCCAGCACTTGCAGGGGGCGTGCAAATGGTGGAAGGCGCATGCTCTTCACGTCCAGTGTTGGGAAGGTCAGGCATCGCAACCGACACAATTGGACTCTCCTTGTGGATTTGGGATTTCGAAGAACGCACAGTTCTTTGCGGTGCTTTTGCCAGCTTGAGTCTTTTCAGTTTTCTAGCGAGAGGCTGAGTGCTTCCATCCTCATGTGAAGCTGAACCACTAGCCATGAACATAGGCCAGGGCCTCAGCCGTTCCTTGCCACTCCGTGTGGTAAATGGCATATTGGCAAGTTTACGCTTCTCCTCCGACAATTTTATTTTAGGTTTTGGAGTCCTTTTTTTACTGATATTTGGTGTTTTGGATTTGACATGCTCTGTACTATGACATTGGGCATCGGCCTTGGCAGACGACGTTGCTGGCATTTCATCGTCTCGGCCATGACTAGTGGCAGCAGCTTCAGCACGAGGTGGAAGTGGATCTTGATCTTTCCCTAATTTTGGAACCTCAACATTTTGTTCTCCATATTTTAATAGGCACAACTAAAAGGCACCTCAGGTAAACAATGGAGATGGATGGATACTAGTATACTTATGGATGGACTGCCGAGTGCCGACACAGAGGTAGCTACAGCCGTGGACTACCGTACTGTACTGTGTCTGCTGCTAATATAGACTGGTTGATAATGAGATGTAGTATGTATAAAGAAGAAAGAAAAAAAAAACCACGGGTAGGTGGTATACAATTATGGATGGACTGCCGAGTGCCGACACAGAGGTAGCTACAGCCGTGGACTACCGTACTGTACTGTGTCTGCTGCTAATATAGACTGGATGATAATGAGATGTAGTATGTATAAAGAAGAAAGAAAAAAAAAACCACGGGTAGGTGGTATACAATTATGGATGGACTGCCGAGTGCCGACACAGAGGTAGCTACAGCCGTGGACTACCGTACTGTACTGTGTCTGCTGCTAATATAGACTGGTTGATAATGAGATGTAGTATGTATAAAGAAGAAAGAAAAAAAAACCACGGGTAGGTGGTATACAATTATGGATGGACTGCCGAGTGCCGACACAGAGGTAGCTACAGCCGTGGACTACCGTACTGTACTGTGTCTGCTGCTAATATAGACTGGATGATAATGAGATGTAGTATGTATAAAGAAGAAAGAAAAAAAAAACACGGGTAGGTGGTATACAATTATGGATGGACTGCCGAGTGCCGACACAGAGGTAGCTACAGCCGTGGACTACCGTACTGTACTGTGTCTGCTGCTAATATAGACTGGTTGATAATGAGATGTAGTATGTATAAAGAAGAAAGAAAAAAAACCACGGGTAGGTGGTATACAATTATGGATGGACTGCCGAGTGCCGACACAGAGGTAGCTATAGCCGTGGACTACCGTATTGTACTGTGTCTGCTGCTAATATAGACTGGATGATAATGAGATGTAGTATGTATAAAGAAGAAAGAAAAAAAAAACCACGGGTAGGTGGTATACAATTATGGATGGACTGCCGAGTGCCGACACAGAGGTAGCTACAGCCGTGGACTACCGTACTGTACTGTGTCTGCTGCTAATATAGACTGGTTGATAATGAGATGTAGTATGTATAAAGAAGAAAGAAAAAAAAAACCACGGGTAGGTGGTATACAATTATGGATGGACTGCCGAGTGCCGACACAAAGGTAGCTACAGCCGTGGACTACCGTACTGTACTGTGTCTGCTGCTAATATAGACTGGATGATAATGAGATGTAGTATGTATAAAGAAGAAAAAAAAAAAAACCACGGGTAGGTGGTATACAATTATGGATGGACTGCCGAGTGCCGACACAGAGGTAGCTACAGCCGTGGACTACCGTACTGTACTGTGTCTGCTGCTAATATAGACTGGATGATAATGAGATGTAGTATGTATAAAGAAGAAAGAAAAAAAAACCACGGGTAGGTGGTATACAATTATGGATGGACTGCCGAGTGCCGACACAGAGGTAGCTACAGCCGTGAACTACCGTACTGTGTCTGCTGCTAGTATAGACTGGATGATAAATAATGATATAAAAAATATATATATATCACTACTGCAGCCGGACAGGTATATATTATATAATGACGGACCTGCTGGACACTGTCTGTCAGCAGAATGAGTTTTTTTATTTTTATAGAATAAAAAAACACCACACAAGTCACACGACGAGTGTACTTTTTCAGGCAGACATTCAATCACAATATACTATACTGGTGGTCAGTGTGGTCAGGTCACTGGTCACAGTGGTCAGTGGTCAGTCACACTGGCAGTGGCACTCTGGCAGCAAAAGTGTGCACTGTTTAATATGTACTCCTGGCTCCTGCTATAACCTATAACTGCTCCCCAGTCTCCCCCACAATTAAGCTGTGTGAGCACAGTCAGATATTATACATAGATGATGCAGCACACTGGGCTGAGCACAGATATGGTATGTGAGTGTGACTGAGTCACTGTGTATCGTTTTTTTCAGGCAGAGAACAAGAACAGAACGGATTATTAAATAATAATAAATTATAAAACTGCACTGGTGGTCAGGTCACTGGTCATCAGTCACTAGTATAACTCCTCCTAAGCTCCAGTAAGTAAATGAAGTGTCTCACTCTCACTCTCCTATCTATTTTAATTTCTAAACGGAGAGGACGCCAGCCACGTCCTCTCCCTATCAATCTCAATGCACGTGTGAAAATGGCCGCGACGCGCGGCTCCTTATATAGAATCCGAGTCTCGCGATAGAATCCGAGCCTCGCGAGAATCCGACAGCGTGATGATGACGTTCGGGCGCACTCGGGTTAACCGAGCAAGGCGGGAAGATCCGAGTCGCTCGGACCCGTGTAAAAAAACATGAAGTTCGGGCGGGTTCGGATTCAGAGAAACCGAACCCGCTCATCTCTAGTGTATAGTGGAAATAAATCCTGTCTCTTGTTTGTTGCAATATTGCACTGTTTCCTCTTTTGAGATATACAGTATTTAAACCTCTGCGGATGGTTTTAATCACGATTATTTGCATTATACGGAGTGGAGGAACAAATTCCTCACTTCATCTTTTGACTACTGAGGAAGGACTCTATATTATGTATGTGTTTGTGCTAGATTGAGAAAAATATTGTATTTTATTGCTTGTTCATTTGGGTTTTGTGAAGGACCCTTTTCTCATAGCAGCATCACATCAGTTTGTGCAATTAAGGAATTTATTTGAGTCCTGTTTTTTGGGCACTGTCTCACTGTTCCACCCACGGGCCGCAGTTTCTCACGGTGGGGAAGGGGGGGGGGGGGGGGGGGGAGAGAGGTTAGTTGGGAGGCTCCCTGTCACTCTGCTCTGCATACAAGCATCGGTAAATAGATGCACATCTATTCACCTAAAACAGAAGGACTGGGGGCAGGGTCCGATTGGCCACATGGCCCAAGTGGAAGATCCCCGGTGGGCCGATGTGCATGTGGGGCCTGTTTTGTTTGTTAACATGAGAGGGGTGGTGCTGCCACCATGTTTACACAGTACACCTCTTTTGTTGCCCATGTGAGGCCACTTCTACAAAATTTTCCAGGGCCACTTTCAGTTTCCAATCTGCCCCTGCTCAACTTTGAAAGAAAGTGCAATGGAATATGCTAGCGCTACAAAAACAATAATAAATAAATTAATATATAGATGTTACAGACAAGAATTATAAAACCTCTTGGTGTGACTGGGCCTTTCAAGCAGCAGATGAAATTGGAAACAAACTGCTGTAATACCAAAAGTTATATTATACATTTATTTTTCTCATACCCCCACCCGCAGCACCTCTGGATCACCTCCCACAGCACTTCCGGACCCCATCCACGGCTCCCCTGCAGCCACCCCTCCTCCACCCACAGCACTTCTAGAACCTATCACCCAACCTCACCCCCCTGCAACCCCACCTCCCCAAACACCCCCCCACTACATCGCCCCTCCCCCACACACACCACCTCCAGACCCCCTCCTTCATCCACAGCCCCCCGCACCCACCCCTCCCCCACCAACAGCATCTACACTCCCCTTTCGCACCCGCACCTCCCCCACCCGCAGCACCTCTAGACCCCCTCCCCCATCCGCGCCCCCTCCACACCTACCCCGCCCCCACCCACAGCGCCTCTGCACCCTTTCCGCCATCCGTGCCACTGCACCCACCCGTCCACCACCCGCAACGCCTCTGGACCCCCTCCCGCACCCACCCCTCCACCACACGTAGCACCTCGGACACCATCCGCAGCCGCTACAAGTGATTCCCTGAATCGGGGTGATCAGCGCCAGAGATAGGAACCTCCACCTCACTAAACCCACCCCCTTTCCAAACCCCCCCCCCCCCCACACACACACACACACACACACACACACACTGAACTTCTGTGAGTATAGTTGCTACCAATGGACATTGGATTAATAAAAAAAATTAATACTGTGGCCATTATGTATCTAAGCAACACTGCTACCTGTGGGCACTGTACGTATAAACGCAGCTACTACCTGTGGCCATTGTGTCTACAACCAACTCTGCTACCTGTGGCCATTGTGTCTACAACCAACTCTGCTACCTGGGGCCACTGTGTATATAAGCGGCTCTGCTACCAGTGGCCATTGTGTGTATAAGCAACACTGCTACCTGTGGCCATTGTGTGTATAAGCGACACTGCTACCTGTGGCCATTGTGTGTATAAGTGACACTGCTACCTGTGGCCATTGTGTGTATAAGCGGCTCTGCTACTATGGGCACTGTGTGTATAAGCGCCTCTGTTACCTATGGGAATTGGGTGTAAAAGTGGCACTGCTACCGGGGGCCAGTGTGTGTATAAGCACCACTGCTACCTGTGTATAAACTGCATTGCTATCTGTTGGCACATTGTGTATAAGTGTCTCTGCTACCTGTGGGCTCTGTGTGTATAAGCGGATCTGCTACCTGTGGGCACTGTGTGTATAAGCACCACTGCTACCTGTGGTCATTGTGTGTATAACTGCTTTGCTACCTGTGGGCACTGTATCTACAACCAACTCTGCTACATGTGGCCATTGTGTCTACAACCAACTCTGCTACCTGGGGCCACTGTGTATATAAGCAGCTCTGCTACCAGTGGCCATTGTGTGTATAAGTGACACTGCTACCTGTGGCCATTGTGTGTATAAGTGGCCCTGCTACCTGTGGCCATTGTGTGTATAAGTGGCTCTGCTACCTATGGCCACTGTGTGTATAAGCGCCTCTGTTACCTATGGGAATTGGGTGTAGAAGTGGCACTGCTACCGGGGGCCATTGTGTGTATAAGCACCACTGCTACCTGTGGTCATTGTGTGTATAAACTGCTTTGCTACCTGTTGGCACATTGTGTATAAGTGTCTCTGCTGCCTGTGGGCTCTGTGTGTATAAGCGGCTCTGCTACCTGTGGGCACTGTATGTATAAGCACCACTGCTACCTGTGGTCATTGTGTGTATAAACTGCTTTACTACCTGTGGGCACTGTGTGTATAAGCATCTCTGCTACCTGTGGGCACTGTGTGTATAAGCGGCTCTGCTACAGTACCTGTTGGTATTGTGTGTATAAGCGGCTCTGCTACCTGTGGGTATTGTGTGTTTAAGCGTTTCTGCTACCTGTGGGTATTGTGTGTATAAGCTGCCCTGCTACCTCTGGCCACTGTGTGGATACGTGGCTCCGTTACCTGTGGCCACTGTGTGTATAAGCTGCGCTGCTACCTGTGTCCATTGTGTGTATACGCGGCTCTGATACCTGTGGCCACTGTGTGTATAAGCTGCGCTGCATACACTAGCAGTATATACTACACTATGTTATTCATTGTGCCCTGCGGCCACTCTTCACACCCTCACAAAGGGCTACGCCCCCTTGAAAATCGCATGCCCTTCCCCCTTGCAATATTTACCCACTAGCATAAACTTTTTTGCAGGTAATACTCCATATAATAACAATTATAGCACAGCTGAAGACCGTGCAGGGGTTAACGGGTCGTAGCCTCTTGCAACAGTATTTTCTGTCTAACACCTTGCCTCTCTTTATCTTCTCCCTACCACCCTGACTCTCCCTATCCTTTACCGATCGCACAGCGTTTCTTTACATTTCCTTTCTCCCCCCCTACGCCTCTCTATCTTTTCTTAACCGGACCCCATTTCTGTATGCCCTCTATACTGCCCTGCATTTCTGGATCTGTTATCTACCGGCCTGCGTATGTTCAAAGGCGTGCAGGGGTTAAAGGGGCGTAGCCCCTAACAACGGTGTGAAGAGCGCCCGTAGGGCGCGATGAATCACCTAGTGTTTAATATAAAAGTGCTGCAAGTTTGGGGCATTCTATAGTGTTCAGAACTGTTGATTAAGCGCTGAGTTATGAGCTAGCAAACTCTATCTGTGTCGGCATGTCTGAGGCGGAGTGCTTCCCACAAACGGCTGTGGGAGTGACCCTGTCGGCACTGCCGACTCCTGATGGTACTTGATACATGTATGTCAACATGTAGGTGGATGAATGTTTTTCCCAAGAGAAAACTATATTAGGGACACAGACGTGGGTGGGTGGCCCTTTCGGCACCACCGATATATGACTGGGTAAAAAATTGCAAATGTGATGCATATCGGAAAGGGCTATGTATGTAGATATATAGATATAGATATATACCGTATTTGCCGGCGTATAAGACGACTTTTTTGCCCTGAAAAACATGCCTCCAAGTGGGGGGGTCGTCTTATACGCCGGGTGCACTTCAGTTGGGATAGACATAGCTGCCATAGTGGCCTTCCGATACTCGCCCAGTGCCCATAGTAGCCTCCCGATGCCCGCCCACCTCATTCTACATACCATCCAGTATCGCGCGGTATCCAGTGCGGCCACGGCGGGTCATCAGCGTGGCCCGCCCCTTGTCTACGCAGAGCTCGCACATGCGGACTTGCGCACTAGTGCCAATTACAGGGAGATGCAGGGACTGGCCGGAGGCGCTGCGGTCGCGTTGTGGCCGTACAATGGTGACAATGACAGGTACTGTAATGGCACTAATACTAATACTAATGGCACTCATGTGAAACCGGTAACAATAAATGCACACAGGGGTATACTTTTATACATTTTACAATCTGATGTTCTTTTACGTTTTATTTGGTGTGTGGAAGGTGTGCGGAAGAGGGGGTAGTCTTATACGGCGAGTATATAACAAACTCTATATTTTGAGTGGAAATGTTGGGGGTCGTCTTATACGCCCAGTCGTCTTATACGCCGGCAAATACGGTATATATAGATAGATATATAGATATAGATATATATGAGCACAATGAAGCGGCACTCCAGGACTTAATTCAAATAAACGGGTCCAGCCTCCCGATTTTGATGTGCAACGTTTTGGTTTTAATCACAAACCTTCGTCAGGCATGACGAAGGTTCGTGATTAAAACCGAAACGTTGCACATCAAAATCGGGACCCGTTTATTTGAATTATGTCCTGGAGTGCTGCTTTATTGTGCTTATATCTTCAACCTGCAAAGTTGATTTAGAGGGCACCGGGCAAGCTGACTGTGATGTTTATTTCATGAGTGCCGAATACAAATACTATTTATATATTTATATATATATATACATATATATATATATATAGTAAGGTTGCATAATTCGGTGTAATAGACACTGGCTTAGAAATGTCTATGGATGTCTTGTTCATAGCTATATTTCCCTCAGACCCCTCAGGGTCGCAAACAGGTTATTTTGCCCAGTTATTACTCCCTGATATCGACGCAGATGCTAATTCCTGTGTCGACCATAATGTTTCCTGATGAGATCCGAAAAAAGAAGGAAAAAAAAGAGCATTTAGTACATGATTAGTGCATAATAAGGACGTATTAACGTCACTGTAGACCTTGCTGTTCCGAACAAAGGGGTCTATGTGTGTATATATGTATATATTTGTATGTATGTGTCTGTATATATATATATATATATATATATATATATAAATTTATAATAATGCTGAAGTAGCATTCTTCATTCTCATGTGCTGAACGCTCTATTTGAGTAGGTCTGGGTCAGCCCAGACAAGATGGTTTCAAATCCTCAAGAGGATTCCGATTGTTTATTCTTTTCCAGCCGCGGATAGAATAAAGTGGGAGTCACTCCCTGTTCTGCACGGGGCCCTGTCACAAAGCCAGCGGATCATATGTAGGAAGCTACGTTATATTCTAGTTATGTGTCCACGCGTACGTCAGTTAGACCTGGCCATTACATGCGCATGGGGGAGTAGTAGTAGTCAAAAATGGTCGGTTGCCTGGTCATCCGTTATAGATACCCTGGGGAGAGATGGGATACTCCTTACGTTGGGTCATATCAAGGACGCTGCAGCATGCTTTCGTGTGACTGCAAGGGATAGAGGACTCTTGGGTTCGCGGCCAATGGAATGCTGAGGCTGACTCGAGAAGATATGGAGTCTCTTCCCGATGAAGGTGAAGCCTGGTTTGGTGACAAATGCCACTGGTAAGTCTACGCATAATTGTCGGATGCAGTCATGTCGGCCCAATAGATACTGATTCCCCTTTTTCTTTGCAGGTAGAGGAAGGAGAAAAGGGAAGAGGTCAGCAGCCTCTTCAAGGTCACAGGAGCAGAAATCATCCTCTGTTTCTGCCAGATTCACTGCATGATGCTGGGACTCTCTTGCGGGAGCCCACACCGGTGGGGCCACGTTTAAAACTTTTCAGTCAGTCCTGGAACGGACTTGGACCCGTGGGTTTTACGAATAGTGTCCCAAGGGTGCATACTGGGGTTTCCAGGCGTTTTCCCTCACCAATTCTTCAATATTACCGATTCTCCTCCGGACGGGGAGGTAGTATGCGACGCAACACATGAGTTGTGTCAGGATCAGGTCATGGTCCTGGTGTATCCTGTCACAATAGGGAGAAGGCTGTTATTCAAGCCTCTTCGTGCCCCCGATGCCAGATGGCTAAGTCAGACCAATCCTAAATCTGACATCCCTCAATTTCTATTTAAAGAAATTCAAATCCAAGATGGAATCTTTCAGGGCAGTGATATCCAATCTGGAAAAAGGATAAAGGAGGTCTAATTACATTTTCCTCCGCATTAGATTTACCGGAGGTTTGCTATTCAGGATGGTCATTACCAATTTCACCAGGGTGATGGCGGTAATGATGGTTCTCCTTCTCTAGTACGGAATCACATTTATCCCGTACTGGGACGGTCTCCTGATAACGGCGAGATCATGAAACCAGTTGGTGCAAAACGTTGCACTCTCCCTGACAGTTCTTCAACAACAGGGTTGGCTCCTGAACTTGCCAGAATCACTGATGGCCCATCGACGCGGTTGTCGGTTTTGGGAATAATACTAGATACTACAGAGAGTTTTTTTCTTCCAGCGGAAAAGGCTCTGGAGATCCAGAGTCTGGTCATACAAATTCCGAGACCAGCAGGAGTGTCAATCCATCAATACATTAGAAAAGATGGTTGCGGCCTACAAGGCCATTCAGTTGGCAGGTTCCTTGCCAAGGTGTTCTAGTGGGTCCTGTTGGACAAGGGGTCCGGTTCCCACCTACACATGCACCGCAGGATAATCCTGTATTCCAGGACCAGAGTCTCACTCCCGTGGTGGCAGCGCAGTTCTCACCTCCTAGAGGGGTGCGGGTTCGGGATCCAGGAGTGGATCCTAGTGACCACGGATGCATGCCTCCGAGGCTGGGGAGCAGTCACACAGGGCGGAAAACTTCCAAGGAAGATGGTCAAGTTAGGAAACTTGTCGCCATACAAACGGTATAGAATTAAGGGGCGTTTACAGCGGTTTTCTACAAACGTAAAACAGAGCAGCAATAGCAGAAGCCACAAGGTTTTTCCGCTAGTAAAAAAACAAAAAAACAAAAAAAACAGACAAGCGCGCTGTCAGCGATGTTCGTTCCAAGACTGGACAACGGGGACGCAGAGTTCATCAGCAGACACGATCTCCATACAGGAGAAGGGGGGTCTCCTCCAAGTAGTCTTCGAAGAGGTGACATGTCATTGGGATTTCCTCAAGTAGGCATGATGGCATCTCGTATTCACAAGAAGCTTCAGAGTCCAGGTCAAAGGACCCTCAGACAATAACAGTGAATGCTCTGGTGACACAGTGGGTGTTTTTTAGTCGGTATATGTATTCTCTCCGGTTTCTCTCATTCCAAAGGTTCTGGGATTATAAAAAGTACAGAAATTCGAGCGGGCCTCATTGTCCCAGACTGGTCAAGGAGAGCTTGGTATCCAGATGTAAGGAATTGCTCATAGGAGATCCTTGGCCTTTTCCTTTGCACAAGGACCTGTTGCGGCGGGGGCCGTGCATCTATTAGAACGACATGGCGGTTGAACGCTAATTCCTAGTCCATAAGGGTATTTCCACGGAAGTAGTTCCCACAATTATCCGGGCTAGAAAAGGGGTAACGTCTAAAACATTACTACCATATTTGGAGAAAATAAGTTTCTTGGTGGGAGTCCAAGAAGAATCCTACGGCAGAGTTCAGCTAGAACATTTTCTCCATTTTCTACAAGCAGGGTGGATGCGGGCCTAAAGTTGGGCTCAATTAAAATCGGCCTTATTGGTTTTCTTTCAGAATCATTTGGACTCCCTTCAGGCTGTCGTGTAGGGCGTGTTGCACATCTGACCTCCTTTTGTGCCCCAGTGGCACCATGGGATCTTAATGTGGTGTTGCATTTCCTTCAATCGCATTGGTTTGAACCTTTATGTAAGGTGGAGTGTAATTCCTCACTTGGGAAGTGGTCATCAGGTTGGCCTTGGCATTCGCAAGGCGAGTGTCTGAGTTAGCGGCCTGATCTCACAAGAGACCTTATTTGATCTTCTATGAAGATAGAGCAGTGTTGGTAACTCGTCAACGATTCCTACTGAAGGTGGTTTCTTTCTTCTACATGGACCAACCTACTGTGGTGCCTGTGGCTACTGACGCCTTTGCTGAGTCGAGGTCTCTGGATGTGGTTAGAGTTTTGAAGTTTTGTCGCCGGGACGGCTCAGATTAGGAAAACAGAGGCTCTGTTTGTCCTGTAGGTTCCCGACAAAGATTGGGGGTCCTGCTTCCAAGTAGACCATTGCGCGCTGGATCTGTGGTGCGATTCAGCATGCTCATTCCACGGCTGGATTGCCGTTACCGAATTCGGTGTAGGCCCATTTTACTGGAAGGGTGGGCGAGACCTGGGCAGCTGACCGGGGGATCTCGGCATTACAACTTGCCGAGCAGCTGTTTGGTCGGGTTAAAACACTTTTGCAATGTTTTACATGTTTGATACCCTGGCCAATGAGGACCTCATGTTTGGTCAATCGGTGCTGCAGAGTCATCCGCACTCTGCCGCCCATTTTAGAGCTTTGGTATAAACCCCGTGGTTTTTGAAGTGACCCCAGCATCCTCTAGGACGTCTGAGAAAATAGGATTTTAATACCTACTGGTAAATCCTTTTCTCTTAGTCCGTAGAGTATGTTGGGCGCCCGTCCCAGTGCGTACTGTGGCCCTCATTCCGAGTTGATCGGTTGCAAGGCGAATTTAGCAGAGTTACACACGCTAAGCCGCCGCCTACTGGGAGTGAATCTTAGCTTCTTAAAATTGCGACCGATGTATTCGCAATATTGCGATTACTAACTACTTAGCAGTTTCAGAGTAGCTCCAGACTTACTCTGCCTGTGCGATCAGTTCAGTGCTTGTCGTTCCTGGTTGACGTCACAAACACACCCAGCGTTCGCCCAGGCACTCCCACCGTTTCCCCGGCCACTCCTGCGTTTTTTCCGGAAACGGTAGCGTTTTCAGCCACACGCCCCTGAAACGCCGTGTTTCCGCCCAGTAACACCCATTTCCTGTCAATCACATTACGATCGCCGGAGCGAAGAAAAAGCCGTGAGTAAAAATACTATCTTCATAGTAAAGTTACTTGGCGCAGTCGCAGTGCGAACATTGCGCATGCGTACTAAGCGGATTTTCACTGCGATGCGATGAAAAATACCGAGCGAACAACTCGGAATGAGGGCCTGTATCTGCAGTTATTGGTTGTGGTTACACAGAGGTTGTGTTACGGTTTTTGTCAGCATAGTGCTGAAAATTCTTCATGCCGTTGGCTTGTGTTCTATTGAATGCCACGTTCTGCGGCATGCTTGAGGTGTGAGCTGGTAAGATGCTCACCGTGGTTTAACAATAAATCCTTTTCCTCGAAATGTCCGTCTCCCTGGGCACAGTTTCCTTAAACTTGAGTCTGGAGGAAGGGCATAGAGGGAGGAGCCAGGTCACACCATTTGAAAGTCTTAAAGTGCCCATGTCTCCTGTGGATCCCGTCTATACCCCATGGTTCTTGAAGTGACCCCAGCATCCTCTACGGACTAAGAGAAAAGGATTTACCGGTAGGTATTAAAATCCTATTATTTTTTTCCTTGTGAGGGCCAATTTGTTTTATTGTTTTCTGTGGCGGCCAATATGTGTATTTTTTCTGTGGGGGCCATTAGGGCTGTCTCCATAAATTTCCCAGGCTCGTTTTCCATCCCAATCTCCCCTGAAGTCTGGGGGCATGGTGAGCAGCTCACAAAGCTCTGGCCATGCTCACACAGTGACAAAAATGGGGGCGTGGCTTGCGATGGCGGCGTTCCTGTGAAGCCACACCCCTATTTACGTAGGACACACCCTTTTTTGGGCGCTTGCGGCAAGGGAGTCCCTACTTAAGGATCCTCAATGTTGGAAGTTATGTAAATAGCATAATTATTATTATGGCAAATGTAAGCATCTATGCCTTTAAAGTATATTATAAAGCAGAGGATCTCACCCTGGGGTGCCTCGGGACACTTGCAGGGGTGCCTTGGATTGGTCTACCAGGACCAATTCAAATTATTTATGGTCAATGTAATAGGCAAAACCACTGCTGGTAGCTGTCAATCATACAATATGTGGACAAACAGAAGCAAATTCTGTCCCTCACCACACATGAGAACCTAAGGATGACATCTAAACATAATTTGCTTAATTTTATATTTCTTTCCAAATTTCTCAATAAGAAACTTCTGGCCTAGGGGTGCCGTGAAAATAATTCTGGTGCTCTAGGCTGCTCTGATTCCAAAAACGTTTGGGAACCTCTGTTATAAAGTATAAGTAAAATAAAAGTACCGTATATACTCGAGTATAAGTCGACCCGAATATAAGCCGAGGCACCTAATTTTACCACAAAATCCTTTGAAAATGTATTGACTCGAGTATAAGCCTAGGGTGGGAAATGCAGCTCTAGCCGTACATAGCCCTCATACTGCCAGATATGCCCCCACAGTGCTGGATATGCCCTCATAGTGCCAGATATGCCCCCACAGTGCCAGATATGCCCTCATAGTGCCAGATATGCCCCCACAGTGCCAGATATGTCCTCATACTGCCGGATATGCCCCCACAGTGCCAGATATGCCCTCACACTACCAGATATGCCCCCACAGTGCCAGATATGTCCTCATACTGCAAGATATTCCCCCACAGTGCCAGATATGCTTCCCCAGTGCCAGGTAAAGTTACCCTCCCGCTCTCCCCCACTGTTTTGTGAAGGAGGGACACGGAGGGTACAGCGCGTGCCTCTCCTGTGTCCCTCCTGCGTCTCCGGCGGCAGCGGCGGGTCTGTTAAATGAAGTGCCGGTTCGTGAGCCAATCAGAGCTCACGAACGGGTACTTCATTTAATAGACCCGCCGCTGCCGCCGGAGACGCAGGAGGGACACAGGAGAGGCGCGCGCTGTGCCCTCCGTGTCCCTCCTTCCCGGCACTAACTCGAGTATAAGCTGAGGGGGCTTTTTCACCATTAAAAAAAGTGTTGAAAAAGTCGGCTTATACTCGAGTATATACGGTAATCGTAAATAAAATAAAGCCGATCTCTCCTTCTATTTTACCTTTATATATACTGTACATATATATCATACTTGCCAACCTTACAGATACTACAGCTGTGGGCGGGGGATCTCTCCACGTCATGAGGACCCACCTCCATCATAGCAAAATGCTACGAATAGTGAGCCCACTGACTGGGGCATGGGGGTGGGCCAAAAATTACTTACTTCACATAAATTTAGCCCCGCTCTTTACTTAAGGACCAAGATACCCTGTATTATCACCCCATTCCGCCCACTTCATTAGAAAAATTTGGAGACATAGGGGCCGATTCAGACCCTGACGTGAAGTGCAAAATTCGCTATGAAGTGATTTCTGCACATATGCGCATGCGCGTACGCCGGGAATCTCGCATGTGCAAGGTCCTATACTGCGTTCTCCTCAGGACGCAGTTTAAGACCTGGAGTGGGTCGGGAACGGGACGTCAACTCTCCATTTTGTGGGCGTCAATGCTCCATTTTTTGGAGCACGGTCCGGACAACACAGGCCGGACCGTTTGCAAGGTGGGCCGCTGTGCCCCTTAACATGGGCGAGTAGCCGTCTGCCTTCGCTCTAAACATGCAAAAGCATCACCGCCGTGCAATGCTCTCGCATGTCTGCCGAGGAGGAGTGCTGGACCTAGCATGCGGGGCGGACTTGCCCTGTGCTGGGCGTCCCCCCGCATGTCATTTTTTTTTTAAATTCAATATGTTTTTATTGATTTTTCCAGACAGACAAACCATAACACTGAATAAAAAAGTATGCACTATGTGTACACAGAGAAAAACCAACGAATGTTGTATGCATCAACAGAACTACATAAATAAAGTTGCAAACAGCTACAAGTTATACATAACGAGTGTCGTGATTTATTTTCATTTCTTCATACAATGGTGATACATGAAGTGACCAGATATCAATGCGAGGCAGAAGCACGGGTACACTGGTATAGTGGGGACGATAACCACCTATCCCATATCTTGTAAAATTTATCTGGGGCTTTCCTAGAAATATAAACAAACTTTTCATGGGACACAACCAAGTTCACTAACGGGATCCATTTATTAATATCAGGGCCCTCAGTCGCCATCCATGAGCGTGCTATCAATACTTTGTCCAAAGCGCATAAATTAAGAATATATCTTCTAGAATGAGCATTCAATATCTCCTCATCTATGAACCCAAGGATACACATAAGGGGGGTAAACACGTCAAAGGGGATTCCCGTAGAGGCTATCATCCGTATCACCGCCTGCCAAAAGTCCTGCACCACTGGACAGTCCCCACAATAGATGCCAGAAGGTACCGTCCAGAGAGGCACACTTCGGGCACCTAGAGTCACTCCGTCCCCCTATGTTGACAAGACGGGTGGGAGTGATGTAGACTCGGTGTAATATAAACAAGTGTATCTGTTGAAAACGAGCCGAGGTGGTAGCGGTACGTGAAGTCCCCAAGGCCTCCTCCCATACATCTAGGGAAACCGGTCCCAAATCAGCCTCCCATTTAGATTTAAGGTGTGAGAGACTGTTAGAATGATGGGCACCGAGCAGAGCGGAGTAGAGAGCAGAAAGAGTCCCGGAGCATAGAGTATCAGTCAGGAGCAGGTGAACCGGTGACTTCCGAAGGAGAGGTGGAGCAGCACTAAACTGAGACGCGCATGCGTGGCGAAGCTGAATATATCTATAATAATAGGATGCGGGTATATTAAAGTCTGCAGTTGTCCAAAAGAAATAAGCGTGCCAGAGGAGTACAATTGATTGAGGGAACAAACACCCCAGCGTCCCCACACCGATCCCATTTGTAGGGACGTGAAATGAGTGAGAGCACGAGTGTGCATCAATGGGGTGTCAGGATCCCATCCACCCCCCCCCCCCCCAACATAGAATGTATCTGCCTCCAAACCATAATTGCTTGTTTAACCAATGGCATCTTAAGGAGTGCAACATTATCACTAAGTAGGAGCTGGAGGGGTGACAAATTGATTTTAGATGCTAGTAATACAGAAGAGATTAATAAATCCCCAGACGAGTCGGAGACCCAAGGAATTAGATGGAATAACTGAGCCGCTAAGTAATAGAATCTAAGTTTAGGGAGGGCCAGACCATCCGAGTTTCGTGGTCTAGTTAGAGTATCTAGTTTAATCCGAGCTCTACGGTTGGACCAAACCAGTGAGGACTAGAGACCATCTATGATACCAAATAATCTCTGGGGGAGATATACAGGGGAATGTTGGAGGACGTACAGCGTTTTAGGTAATACAACCATTTTAATTAGGTTTATCCTACCCATAACAGTAAGTGGCAATTTACTCCACACCCTGACACGAGACCGTAGATAGTCCATTTGTGGACGTATATTCAGATCAATAAATTGCGGGGACCGGTTGGTAACCCATACCCCCAGGTATTTAAAAGAGTCCACCCAGCGAAGCGGCAGGTACCCGGGAGGGCAGACAGGACAGGGGCCTCTAAGCGGAAGGACACAGGACTTGTCCCAGTTAATGGACAAACCAGAGAATCCCCCAAAAGTGTCAATTACTTCCAAGATATGAGGCATAGTGGTAAAGTAATCAGATACAAACAACAGAATATCATCTGCATAAAGAGCAATTTTGTCTGTCCTGCCACCATACCGGAAGCCCGCCACCCGCGAGGAGGATCTAACAATACAGGCCAAAGGCTCTATGGCCAGAGCAAATAGGATTGGGGACAACGGACAACCCTGTCTCGTCCCTCTCTGTAGAGAGAAAGTGGAGGATATGTGGACGTTAACAGAAACCCTAGCCCGGGGTGCAGAATAAAGCAGTTGGATCCACTTTTTAAAAATAGGTCCAATACCAAATCGGTCCAATGTCCCCCACAAGAAACCCCACTCCACAGAATCAAACGCCTTAGCAGCATCCAGGGAAACTATAGCTGAGGAGCAGGACCCCTCGCGAGGTGCCTGGAGATGCGTATAGAGTCTACGTAGATTAGGTAAAGTGGACCGGCCCGGCATGAACCCTGATTGATCCTCATGTATCAATTGTAGAATCACAGCGCTAAGCCATGTCGCTAGTATTTTAGCTAAAATCTTAACGTCAGTTGTTAACAAGGAAATCGGACGGTAAAATTCAACCCGTGTTGGGTCTTTATCCGGATTAATGAGAACTATAATTAGGGCCTCAGCCATAGAGTCAAGCAACCTACCCTGCACAAATAAATTATTATATATATATCAAGGAGTTTAGGGCCATAAAAAGGTAAGTGCTTTTTATAAAGTTCCAGGGGCATTCCATCAAGACTCGGGGTCTTCCCTCCAGGAAAAGAGTTAACAGCGGATTCCACCTCAGTCAGCGTTAAGGGGGAGTCCAAAAACGTTATAGCGTCCTGGGACAGCGTGGGTAATGGAATATCAGCTAAGTACATCTCTATTTCCGTCTCAGTGTGAGTAAGCCTAGAACTATACAGCCGTCTATAGTAATCTACAAAGTCCCCCACAATATCGGGAGTATTAAAATGAGTCACATTATCATTGGTACAAATTGCAGGCACCGTATTAGATGCCCTGTCCGCACCCGCCAATGTTGCCATAAAGCTACCAGGCCTATCACCCGTTGCATAGTACGTGTGTTGAGCATAAAGCAGACGGTACTTAGCCTTATCAGCCAAGCAATCACGCCATTCAGCCTGTGCAAGCAGCCACCTCTCCCTCGTAGTGTCAAGACCATCGGCCATATACTGCAGCTCCAGCCTCCTACATCCTGCCTCAAGGTCACGCTCACCCTGGGATTAACCAGATTTCAAGATGGCCACTGTTTTGATCAGGGTGCCACAGACATATGCTTTAAAGGCATCCCATAAAACTGTGTCAGACACCGAGCCCTGATTTTCCAGCAAAAAGGCCTCCCACATCTCCACCAACTCCGCACCGGTGCCCATCTGAGTCAGCCAAAACATAGAATTACCGGGGAATGATCGGAGATTTCCCTGGTAGCATACTGAACATCAACCAACCTGGGCAGCAAGCCTTTGGAGGTGAGGGCCAAATCTATCCTGGAGAAGGATAAGTAGGTAGGAGAAAAGCAAGAATACTGTCGCATGCCAGGATGGCGGACCCTCCACGCATCGACCAAACCCAGACTGTCCATCAGCAGCGCAAAGTCCCTCCTGCGCACCACAGGAGCATCAGGGGACAGTCTAGTTCTATCTAAAGCATGGTCGATTACGTTATTAAAGTCACCAAGACAAACTATAACAACATTTGGATATAGCGTAATAAACTCGGCTGCCTTTTTGAGAACCTCCGGGGAGTAAGGGGGAGGTATATAAACAGCCAGGATAAGCATAGGCATAGAATAAACTTGACATTTTAGAAAAACATATCTGCCCCACTGGTCCAATTGGACCTGATCAAGGACAAACGGGACCGACCTCCGAACTAGAATTGACACACCCCGCGAATGCGACGTATGGGTGGAGTGGTATGCCCAGCCCAACCATGGTTTCTTAAGAGCCAGGACTTTTGACCCCACCAGATGGGTCTCCATGAGGCAAATAATATCCGCACCATATTGTTTAAAGTGACGGAGCACTAATGAACGTTTGACTTTGTCGTTCAGCCCCCGGACATTCCAGGATAGAAGTTTAAGTTGATTAGAGGCCATAAGTCAAGACAAACAAAATATATGATCTGTCCCGCGTATCCCCGGCAGGCCACCAACACCAGCACTAAATAAAATCGAAAAAAATCGAAGAACCCATAGCGTTTGCAACACAGACAAAAAAAAAGAAAAAAAGAAAACAAATAACAAAATACAGTTCCTCCCATCCTGCCCCCCCCCCTCCCTGTATACCCACCCAAACTGAGGCATACCTTATCCCAATAAACTATTCCCCCTTAACAAAGAAAAAGCAAACTATACCAACGTAAAAGGGCAATGAATTAAATGACCCAAAGACAAAGGAGTAGGTCTCCCACCGTCACATAAGAAAAGTGTGGAGACACCACCCCGAGCCCTAAATATAAACATCAGTGAAGTGAGAAGATAAACATTAGCAGAGGCAACATAGCATTAACCAGGTAACATACTGCAACATGGATATTAGCAAGAAACACTAGCATATATAGAAGGATATATCAGACATTAAGGATCAGCTGCAAGCGCCCGTCTGGCCGGGGCCCAGCGATCCAGCCACAGGGCAGCGTCCCGAGGTGTAGCAAAGAATTTTGTTTCTCCGTCTGCCACCACCCTTAGCCTAGAAGGAAAAAGCATTGCATACTGTAGATTAAGTTCCCTGAGACGTCTTTTAATCGGAACAAATTGTGCACGGTCCTTTTGCACCTCCAGCGCAGTCAGGAAACACAGAAACTTTGGAACCGTTCCACAACAGGGGACCCTTAGTGCGCACCAGAGATAAAACAGCGTCCCGGTCTCGGTAGTGGAGAAATTTCAAAGTAGGCAAGTATGGTGTGCGCGGTGGCGCACCCGGCGGCAGCGGCCTGAAGGGAATTCTGTGAGCCCATTCAACTGTGAAGAAAGGCGTAAAGGAGTCAGCCCCAAAGGAATTTTTCAGCCAAGATTCAACGAACTGCTCCGGGTTAGTGCCCCCCTCTTTCTCCGGAAGCCCCACAAAGCGGACATTATTCCTCCTCAGTCTGCCTTCCATATCTAGCATCTTGCCTTTTATATCGGACAGCTGACCATCAATGGCAGTAACACGGGAGCTAAGCGGTTAGATCTTATCCTCCAGCGTAGAGGTCTGGGTCTCGACTTCCCCGACCCGTCCTCTAACCTTCTGGATATCGTGATGGATTATGGTCAGGTCAGCCTGTACCTGACCTATCTTGTCAGAGAGACGGGATTCGCTAGCCGCCAGGGCTTCCAAGTTCCAACACTTTTTGCAGCACATCATCAGAAGCTTCACCAGAGGAGGATGATTGACTGGGGGACACCGGTGGAGGGGTATCCCCACCCCCATCCGGCGTCGCCGCATGCCTTCCAGGGGTATGCGTGTACCGCGCAAGCCGGGCCGCAGCAAATTTATGGTGGTTCCTCACCATTGTTAGATATATTAGAGCAAATCAGGATCGGCAGCTCAAAGGAGACACAGCAACAGCACAGAATTTGTAGAGTCCACGGCTGTCAATAGATTGATGATAATGTGTGCACACACTTGAAGCAGGGGTACCCACAATCACAGCACCTCCTTCTAGCAGATTGCAAGATCAGAAGACTGGGGAAGTAAATATGGCGTGGGGCCAGTTAGGAAAAATATATAAAATATATAATAAAGGAGCTGATGTTGTGAGTATATGCTGAGCCAGTAGCAGAAGAATCTAGGAAAGGGCTCACAGAGAATAGTAAGTAGACATATGTACTGCTCCAGGAGCAGAGCTGACACAGGGCAGTTTAGGAGAGCACTCCGGTGAACACACCCACGCAGTGGTAATGTCCAGCGGCTCACGGCAGCGCGATCTCACCCCCCCAGGGCCGGATTAACAATGGGGCAGATGGAGCTGCAGCTCCAGGCCCCCCCATCAAAATAGGCCCACAGGATCCCCTGCTGTTGGTAACAGGAAAAAATGTTTTTCCTATTACAGCACATCAGCAGCACTAGACAGCCTCAGAAGTCCTCCCTGCGCCGAAAGATTTCTCTGCTTCTCCCCTGCGCTATGATCTCACACAGGCGCCGCGCCTCCCCTCCACTGGGTACAACAGCAGCAGCCAGCGGTGTACTTGCCTGCCAGGTCGCAAGGTGACAGTCATGTGACCCCTCTGCCGTCCCGGCTAGTGGTGCTTGCTAAATGGTAGGGGTTCCCCCCCCTCCACCCCCCAAGAGGGCGTGGTCACGGGTCCGTGATTAGGCCACGCCCCCAACTTTGCCTGGTTGGTCTGTCTGCTCCTGCTCTGTCGGCATAGCTCAGTGACTGGGGAAAACGGGGGAAAGTGAGAGGGATGTGGAGAACAGGGTATATGTGTTGGCCCTTCCAGGCAGGAGGTGTGTGTAGGGAATGGGGTGAACAGGGTGGCTGAGTGTGTGTGTATGGTGACACTGGAGGGGAAATGCTGTGTGGAAGGGGGGGGGGAGCTGGGAGAAACAGGCTTTGTGTGTGTGTGTGTGTGTGTGTGTGTGTGTGTGTGTGTGTGTGTGTGTGTGTGTATATGTATTGTATTTGTACGTGTAGGGACTGGGGAACAGGGTGTGTGTGTGTGTGTGTGTGTGTGTGTGTGTGTGTGTGTGTGTGTGTGTGTGGACTGGGGAACAGGCTTTGTGTGTGTGTGTGTGTGTGTGTGTAGGGACTGGGAAACGGGGTGTGTGTGTGTGTGTGTGTGTGTGTGTGTGTGTGTGTGTGTGTGTGTGTGTGTGTGTGTGTAGGGACTGGGGAACAGTGTGTGTGTGTGTGTGTGTGTGTGTGTGTGTGTGTGTAGGGACTGGGGAACAGGCTTTGTGTGTGTGTGTGTGTGTGTGTGTGTGTGTGTGTGTGTGTGTGTGGGGACTGGGGAACAGGCTTTGTGTGTGTGTGTAGGGACTGGGGAACAGGCTTTGTGTGTGTAGGGACTGGGGAACAGGCTTTGTGTGTGTGTGTGGGGACTGGGGAACAGGCTTTGTGTGTGTATGTGTGTGTGTGTGTGTGTGTGTGTGTGTGTGTGTGTGTGTGTGTGTGTGTGTGTGTGTGTGTAGGGACTGGGTAAACAGATTGGGCGTGTGTAGGGAGTGGGGGGGGGGACAGACTGTGTGTGGTGATATGGGCATGTTGGTGGGGTTGGTTGCATGCAGCGACTCTGGGTTGCTCACATTGACGTCCATAGACGTGATCTGCACGTCTATGGACGCTCAGTCCATGTGCATTCGGCTGCACTATGTGCACTGGGAGGGGCAGCGTTGGAGTGTTGGGAGGGTCGCTGCTCGTCCAGCTCAGGGGATCCTGCCAGTGGCGGTTTTAGGTGCGGGCTAGCAGGACGGGCACCCGGGTCACTGTGGCCTGAGGCCCCTGCCAGTGCCATCAGCACCTGTCTGCTGCCTGCACCACAGTGCCCCCCACCGCTTCCTGCTCCGGCCGGCTGCCCCCCATCCTGGCCACTTCACGCTGCCTGCACCCCACCGCGGGAGTATGACAAGAACATAGAGCCGGGGGACCACAGGCGCCGAATGGTGAGTGACGGCTAGCTAGCGCAATTTGTATAATGGGCTACCTGTTGCTATGTGTATAAGGCGCTACCTGGTGCAGTTTGTTGTATAACAGGCTCTACCTGGCGACACGTGTATAAAAGGGGCTCCACCTAGCATAACGTGAATAAAAGAAAGGGGTTCTACCTGGCATAACGTGAATAAAAGGGGCTCTACCCATAGTCACAACCCCACTGTTGCTGGTCAACCCTCTGCTACGGTACACAGTAGGCCCTTCAGAAATTTCAGCTCCAGGCCCATGTGGTCCTTAATCTGGCACTGCACCCCCCAGGGAGTGGCAGCGGTCAGCGTCCCGGCGGTAAAGCAGCAGGGAGGAGACAGCACAGGGAGTCTGCGGCTTCTGGCGGAGACATGCCTCAGGGCAGCGGCGATGTCCGGCGGCTCACAGCGGCTCAGTGACACAGCACAGGGAGCGGCCACGATCGGAGTCCCGGACACTCAGCAGCGGGTAGGAGACACCACGGAGAGGCCACAGTCGGTGATAGAAATGGGCGGGCTGGGACCGGAAGTCACGGTGCCACCTTAGAGCTCATAGATCCAGGAGCGAGGAAACAGACAAATACCGGCAAACTCCGCACCGCAGACAGCCAGCACGAGTCACCAGGATTCCAGGTACCTTCCCCCACCAGTTATGCAAGTTTGGGCTCGGAGGGGTACCTCAGGATATTTGTCACGGATAGTTGAGGTGGAGAGCGCCCAGCCAGAGCAGCTACTCTATGTCCCGCTTAGACACGCCCTCCCCCCCCCGCATGTCATTTAACAAACGCAAAAGGTGCATTTTCTATGCAAATTGAATTTACATACAAAAACCTCCAATCTTTTATTTTACCCCTTAAAAACATCAAATATAAATCGTACTTCTAACTAAAAAATGACAGGTAAGTAATATGAATACAGCTGTAACTTGATGTAATATTGCCGACATGCTAATTGTTTTACAATCAGCTGGAATAGTTAATGTGATATCACTCGCAGTTCCCTGGATGCCGCAACTTGATTGACAGGCAGTGACTGTGGGGGTCTATTCATAAAGCAGTGAAAAGAGTGGAGAAAAGGTCCAGTAGAAAAGCAACCAATCAGCTTTGAAAGAAGCCTTTGTCAAGTACATTGTATAAAATGTAAGGGAGATGCTGATTGGTTGCCATGGACAACTTCTCCACTGGTCTGTTTCTCCGCTCTTTTCACTGCTTCATGAATAGACCCCTGTTTGAGGGTGGGCCAGAGAGGTGACAGGGGACATTTGACCAAGCGGGGACATGTCAGCCCCATTTTGTAGGCATACCAATCCCCTCTGCATCTTCCTATGCAGATTTTGTGGATTCTGCTGTGTGATTACACCGGACATTGGGGCTCATGTACTAAGCAGTGGGGGGTGATGAAGAGGAGACAGATAAAGCACCAACCAATCAGCTCCTGACATTTTTCAAACACAGCCTGTAATATGGCAGTTAGGAGCTGATTGGCTGGAACTTTATGACGCATCAGTGGTGCAATCAGAGTCCACCCCTGAATCCGTGCAATAGAATGATGCCAGCTTGGCATGTGTCTGTGTCACTTCCATTCCCAATTCTCAGACAAATTGTCTTACCTCACTATAATGTCTCTGCCTATTACTTTCAGTAGCCCTTCAAGTTTAAGCTCCCAAAGCTCAGCTTGTTGGTGTATTGCCAAAGGCAGATACCTTCTACCAGCCCTGTCCATGTTAGCTGCTCTCTACTACAGACCCTGCACTCAGAACTGTGTTATATGAATAGCAACGATCAATCTCAAATGCTACTTAGGTTTCTCTATTACATTTACTCAACACCTGTCAGCTGCAATCATAGAAGGTGCATTTTATGTAAATGGTCCTCCTTAGATACTGTGGTGCTTCCCAACGTCCAGGGCCAGACAGTATGAAAGCATGATGGATGGCCCATGAGAAAGAACCAACGCAGGAGGCAATTCTGGACCAGGTGCTCATTCTAAATGTCAGTTGCTGTATTCCAAAAGACTATTAAGTAATGCAGCAGTTTGTGACTTGCTTCTGACAGTAATCTCTGGTCTGTAGGCAAGAGTCCAACAGAAGCAATTTGCCTTGTGGAAAAGACACAGACTGCCGAGCCTCCGAAGAAGAACGTGTATAGTGGAATTCTCAGGCCACATTCTGCACAAACTTTTCCAACTGACGGCATGGGAGTCGCTTGTCCGATGTGCTGGTGTAGTATGTCAGTCCGCAGGAATTTTGGATGGTGTGCAAGTGCTAGATAGCATTTGAGGTTCTAGACTTAATCCAACCAAACTATTGATTGATAACACAGGGAGAGGTCTATACATGTGCTGTAGGCTTTGTAAAATAATCAGATTGGCAAATATATTGTTTACACATTTCATTTCTAAGAATTTTCCAACTTAATAACATGCTATTTTAATTTTATTTTTTTAATGTAACCATAGGGGCCATTTTGTAAGGATATTTTCCACCCAAAAAAAAACATGTGGAAACAGTGTAGGAACTAACTAGCGGTGGTTCCCGATGCTAGTCCCCACACCCGCAACCTCATCCAAACGCTCTTATAGGCAGTAATCATATGATTATATGTACTAAAGCTTGTAACAAAGGGGTTGCTTTTAACCACTTAACTGACGATTTTTCCCCCCAAAAAATGCTCAGAAATGGTCTTTTTTTGTGAGTGAATTAGGTGAAGAACATGAATTTAACCCCATCCAAAATGATTTTAGTTAAAAAAAAGAAAAATAAATTATTTTTTTTAAATGTTTTTTTCTTCTTTCAAACATCGGAACATCGATCGGGAACATCGCGACCAACAGTAACATTGCGACCATCGCGACTTTCGTTTTTAGAGCCCGGACAGCTGCTAGGTACACAGGGGGGGTCTGGGGGTGGCTTGTGGGCGATGATTTACACTTACCAGCAGCTGCTTTTGTCTGCAACCACTGGGTGGGGGATCCAGCCATGCTGACCGATCAGCAATGATCGGCAGCGCGGCAACACTGAGGGCTGGGTGCTGGAAGGCAGGGGGACCTTCCGGTCCCTCTGACAGCAGCAGCAGAGGGAAGTTTCCCTTCCCTGCCGCTGCTAACACAGTTTATCTGACTGGTCGCATCCTGTGCGGCCAGGTCAGATAAAACACTTGCTGGTATGGTCGCATCTGATGCGACTATGCCCGGGAAGTGGTTAAATTAACTATTTGTTTATTTACTTATTAACAGTTATTTATATAGTGAACACTCAGGAAACTGGATGGTTTGCTACAGATGGTGGGTGGACTGCACATGTGCCGGACTCATTTTGTGCATGTGCAGAACGGGTATGGGCCCTCATTCCGAGTTGATCGCTCGGTATTTTTCATCGCATCGCAGTGAAATTCCGCTTAGTACGCATGCGCAATATTCGCACTGCGACTGCGCCAAGTAATTTTACAATGGAGATAGTATTTTTACTCACGGCTTTTTCATCGCTCCAGCGATCGTAATGTGATTGACAGGAAATGGGTGTTACTGGGCGGAAACAGGCCGTTTTATGGGCGTGCGGGAAAAAACGCTACCGTTTCCGGAAAAAACGCAGGAGTGGCCGGGGAAACGGGGGAGTGTCTGGGCGAACGCTGGGTGTGTTTGTGACGTCAAAACAGGAACGACAAGCACTGAACTGATCGCACAGGCAGAGTAAGTCTGAAGCTACTCTGAAACTGCTAAGTAGTTAGTAATCGCAATATTGCGAATACATCGGTCGCAATTTTAAGAAGCTAAGATTCACTCCCAGTAGGCGGCGGCTTAGCGTGTGTAACTCTGCTAAAATCGCCTTGCGAGCGATCAACTCGGAATGAGGGCCATTGTGTGATCGCGCACAGTGCCCACTAAGCCACAGCTGCAGTTTGGGGAGGGGGCGGCACATAGAGCATTCCCGTTTTCTGGGTGTACGGAGGCCAGGGTCTGCATCTTCTAATGCAGAATTCCTGGACCCGGATGAGCAGTTCCGGCGGTCACTCTGAGCAAGCTTCGGCTTTTTCAGATGACTGATGCTGCCAACACAGTGACTTATGGTTGTGATGGTGATCCAATGCTGTGTCTTCAGACGGCAGATGCTGGCAGAAGCCTTTTTATACAGATACGTCCTGCTGCATGTGCACTTACACACATCAATGCTGCGCCCATGTCTGAATCAGACCTTTGTTCTACATCGCTTATACAGTAAATATTTAAGTCATTCACATCAGTGCATACTTGCATACCTCCCGGAACAGCCGGAAGGGTCCAAAAATCGGATGGCACTCCCGGTCTCCTGGAAAGACTGGCAAGTCTTCCGCATCTGCCACCAGAGCCCCCACCCCCCATGGCTGCCCACAACAGAGCACATGTAGGCGGCAGTGACGTGCGGGTCAGGCCAGTGAATGGTGAGGCACTGGCTTATTATGGTGGCGCCCCCCTTCCCCCCCTAGAAAGAAGGGACAAAAACATAGGGCTTCCCAGCCAAGAGAGATAATGCCATAGCAGGGGAGACACTCAGTGTGAGGTCCCCCTGCCATAGCATTAAACACCCCCCAAACCAGTCACCCAGGGTTGGCATTCCTCAGAAAGTGGGGACACCAGAAATTTAAATGGGGTCCCCCCTCCTGAGCAGCAATCAGCCCCAGTGCTATGCCCGGCACCCCTGGTGGCGGTGGGTGCGGGGTTCATGACATACTAATATTGTTTTTAACAGTCGGCCTACAGGTCCCAGCAAGCCTGCGACAACATGCCGGCACTTGGAGAACCACAAGTGCCAGCATGCCCGGACATTAAGGGCCCGCTGGCACCCGTAGTTCACCTGTAAAGAAAATATTAAAATAAAACCACAACACATAATGTTTTAATAGTTTATCTGCACCTTCACCTGGGGGAGGCGGCCTTTAAGCTCTTTTTCATGGCCGTCGCCACTCCAGGGCTTCCGGCATCTTCTGTCTTCGGGAGCTCTTGCCTGCTCCCTCACCGCAGCCGGACTGACCGCCGCTGCCTCGCCACTGGCTTATATAAGCCAGTTGAGGGGGCGGGTCGATGACGTGGCGAGCCATCTTGAATTTAAAAAATTACGCTGAGGCGCCATTTTTGAAAAGGGAAGCCAGCTTTCCGCTGATGAACTCTGCAGAATGGCTGGCAGGGACTGGATCCTCTCAGATCCAGGTCTGCCGCCAGCCACCCTTTCTCCGCCAGATCCTGCCGCCACGATGCCCGCCACGTTGCGCCACTGCATGTGCCCGCTGGCCAGCGGATCCAGTGGATTGCCTGGTCCAATCGCATCTGTGGGACTGACAGGGGCGTGCATTCAGGTGGGCTGAATGAACACCCATGTCATTGAGGAACAAGTATAGGTGACGCTTCCCTATACTTATTCAATGGGCTTTTACAGCCTATGGCTTCGCCCCTGCCCGCCCCCCGAACTTTAGCGTTAGCAGCGGGAGGCACCTCTCCCGCTGCCTCCCACCCTAAAATGCAGGGATTTTCACAGGGGGGAATTATTAAAATAATAAAAGAAGATATTTATCCCAGAATCTGTGTTATAAATAACTTCTTTGTATTATTTTAATCATTATGACAGGGGAGGCACTGCCTCCCCTGACTTCACGTCCCTGGTAGGCAGTCCATTGATGATGATGCGTTCGTGCTGAATTGCATCATCAAACTCCAGCCCGATATACAGTGCCAGTTTTCACGGATCTGTACAGCGGGGGATGGAGCCACGATGATGCATTTGTGCTGTCACCCCCTCCTGAACAGCCCCCCTTATTGCCAGCTACGCCCCCTATGCGCCAACCAGGCAAAGTATGCAAATATGTATCAGTGCTGGTCACAGTTTACAATCTATGTTCCCTACGATTCGGACACACATGCATCAGGGTCAGTTTTTATCAGAGACCAACTAACCTACCAGTATGTTTTTGGATTGTGGGAGGAAACAGGTGTACCCGGAGTAAACCTACACAAACAAGGGACTATGGGCAGAAACGTTGGGCAGAAGGCAGGAAATGTATAAACATTACTGCAGCAGGTCTGATCCAGTCATCTGATCTTACTATTTCCGAAACAATAATCAACCATGGGGGCTGTATATATACTCCGAGCATCAGAAAATCAGCTGATTGCCACGATTATTGAATGATGCCTAACTAGCTTAGGACTAAAGGCCCTCATTCCGAGTTGATCGCTCGCTGCCGTTTTTCGCAGCGCAGCGATCAAGTGAAAAAGCGGCAATTCTGCGCATGCGCATGGTACACAGTGCGCATGTGTTAAGTACTTTCACACAAAACTTTGTAGTTTTACCCAAGCTCGAGCAACGTTTTTCAGTCGCTCGAGTGTTCGTAGTATGATTGACAGGAAGTGGGTGTTTCTGGGCAACAACTCTGCGTTTTCAGGGAGTGTGCTAAAAAACGCAGGCGTGCCAGGGAAAAATGCAGGAGTGGCTGGCTGAACGCAGGGCGTGTTTGTGACGTCAAACCAGGAACTAAACAGACTGCATTCATCACAAGATAGGAGTAGGTCTGGAGCTACTCAGAAACGGCATTACATTTTTCCTGTGCAGTTCTGCTAACCTTTCGGTCGCACTTCTGCTAAGCTAAGATACACTCCCAGTAGGTGGCGGCTTAGCGTTTGCACTGCTGCTAAAAGCAGCTAGCGACCGATCAACTCGGAATGAGGGACAAAGTTAGGGTCTTATTCAGGTTTGTTAGCAAACCACAAAAGTAAGCAACTGGACAAAACCATGTGCACTGCAGGTGGGGCAGATGTAACATGTGCAGAGAGAGTTAGATTTGGGTGGGGTGTGTTCAAACTGAAATCTAAATTGCAGTTTAGAAATTGGGTAGACAGTATTTAATATGCACAGAAATAATATAACGCCCCCAAATCTAAATCTCTCTCCCCATGTTACATCTGCCCCACCGGCAGTGCAGCATGATTTTGCCCAATTGCTTACTTTTTTAGTTTGCTAACAAACCTGAATAACTCCCTTTAGTCCGTTATGGCGAGTGGTTCCTTCACACTGGTTTATATGGTAAAAATTGAGTAGAAAAAACAGTGCTCAAATAGTAAAATAGAGTTACATATACATAGATAGATAGATAGATAGATAGATAGATAGATAGATAGATAGATAGATAGATAGATAGATAGATATAAGCCACACAGTGTGCTAAATGAAAATAACATTTTTAATAAACACAATTAAAATGTGGATATTTATACAGTTAAAAAAACATATATTTCGAACGAGTGCAACATAAGTCTTTGTTCCCCCTTTTTTGGAAGGTTTTTTTATGGTCTAATATAAGTGGACCCAATAGATGGTAATAGATAAGAATATTGGCCAAGATCATAGAAGGGCTCAGTCCAATATTGACAACAGGTATCCGATTATGTGGATATATTTACTGATCCGGTGGTATTTGTTGGGGTGAGTTCCAATTAGCGTTGGTCCGAGATGTAACAACGGAGATTCAGCGCAATTTTGTATGGAATCCCTCTAACCATCCAGGCTTGACCGTTTTGGTTGAAAAAGTCCACGTAGGTCCTGTTTGAAGAGTTGGTAAGCTTGTCTTGTAATCCACTGACCAATAGGGGGTAACCCCAATGTGGTGCAACTGCTAGCAGTAGTTCCGCTTCTGAGTGGAAACCTCAATAACCTGCCATTTATAGAAGAGCCTAATGCAGGAAAAACTGTATCAGAGATCTTTCCTGTGTTGGACAATCTATGGCTGCCTGCTGTAAATCCCTACCTACGGAAATGTTTTTGAATTTATTTATTTTTTCTTTCTCAAATAGCCCCCCAAAAATAAAATGATTATGTTATCATGAACAATATTTCTCATGCCCTGCCCCCCCTTCCTCCCCGCTACTAATGATTAATAAACCCCATAGGCCTATTTTTTAAACCAGACACACAGTACAGTACGAAGTTCATGCAAATGCATGTTCTTTGTTTTTGAAATAGGTGATGTTTAATTATTGGCTTTAAATTATCTGTTTTAGGTTGAATAAAGCCTATATAGATATGGTTCGTGATGATTTTGACATGCTATGTTATATTTTGCATATTTGCATATTTTTTCATATTTAAGTAATTTAGTTAATTAAAAAAGCATCCTTGTCGTCTTTTGCTTACCGCATTTTTCCAGAAAAATCGAGCATGCTAGTCTACAAACAATGTTGATGTCACATCTGCCAATAAGAAAAGTAGGTGAGTATGGTGTATTACTGGTATGATGTATTACCAGTGTATGACTGTAGATGGCACTGTAGACAAATATGCTTAGCACTGATACAAGTAAGTTTTGCAAGACACTATGGGGCTGATTTTTTCATGCATTAAGGTAGGCCAGTGGCATATCTATAAACGGTGTGCATTACACATGGGCCCACATTGCATACCTTGCACCTACATGTTCTTCAACACTTACCTTAATGGATTCACATGTACGCAGCGGAAGCGCTGCACAAATCACTGGGAACATTTTGTGGTGGCCACATTCTCAGCAATTTGCAACATTTTCCTGGAGACCTGCCCATGCGCAATACACTTTAACTGGTGATTGGTCCATCTGAACACATGACTGTTACCTCCTGTTCACTGATTGGTGGCACATCCCGATGATGTATTTCAAAGATGGTGGTATCCACAGATCAGAGCCACAGGAGACACCGGGAGAGGACACCAGCCACACACATGTAAAGGTTTGGGACTGTGGAGCACCACTGTGGGAATACTGCGGGGTCCCTGAAGGACCAAATGGTACACCCAGGGCCCCATTTCTGTTCACATCTCCATAGAGTGCAAGTAGAATCTTTCTTCTGAAGTTAATGCACATCTGAGTAGAGCGGATTTTGACCAGGGCCTATACTTACTAAAAATCCGAGTTTGCCCGATTTGTGTTTTTTTTTCTAAGTCCCAATCCGGAAATTCACTAAGCACCAATCTCGGCAGTGTTTGGACTATTCATAATGGTTTGATTTGCAAAGTTCAGAAATACGAATGAATAGACCATCGGTCAAACGCGGCTGTTATTTCATACAATACGGGAATTCACTATTCATTCGTATTTGGGTGTTAGTCTCTGAGTGCTCAAATGCGGTCGTATTTTTTTGCGAATCGTTAAAAAAAGCATTAAAAAAATAGATCTGCTTTTTTCAGGCGTGTTTACATGTGTTGCAACTCAAAAATCAATCACACCTAAATACGGATGCCTATAAAAGGATGTTAGGCCCAATTTAATCCACCTACACTCAGAAATGGCAGCAGGTCTGTGGACCAGTGATATTTTGTGTGCTGTGGGATTCCTCAGACTCAGACATCAGCCTGTAAGTAACCAGGGCCAACAACTGAACATGGTCAGCAGGTTGTACAGGTTCCGCGGAGGCTGCGCAGGCCTCGTTTTTTTAGGGGGCGTTTAAACTTGAACGCATTGTCCGATGATATGGTCATACAGATGTTCCATCTAAATCGTAACAACATTTTCCGTCTGTATGACCTTGTCAAACTGGGCCTAGACCCTGAGACATCACGCTCTCGCTCTGTCTCAGGCCTGCACAAACTCCTGGCTGTGTTGCACTTTATGGCTACTGGTAGCTTTCAGGCTGTGTCTGGGGATGTCATAGAAATCTCACAGCCCTCATTTTCGAGAATATTAACACAGGTGATGTATACCTAACTACCTCTTCTTTTTTTTCTTCTTTTTTTATTTCTCGGTGGACAGTTCTGTCCTAAAATCTCATGTTTATTGTTCTTTCAAATATACACACAGGTGTTGGCTGTTTTGCAGCCCCACATCGATGCCTCAATCTGCTTCCCTACTCAGGAGTCTCAGTGGCATGCCGTCAGGGTAGATTTCTATGAGCTGGCTGGTATGCCCAATGTGCTTGGAGCCATAGATTGCACACACATTCAGCTGAGACCACCTAGGGGCAGGCAGCACATATATACTAATCGCCATTTTGAACACTCCACAAATGTGCAGGTGGTTTGTGATGCAAATCTCAAAATAATGAGTGTTGTTGCTGGTTACCCTGGGGGCTGCCATGACTCCTTCATCCTCAGTCAGTCATCCCTCTTTGATAAGTTTGATGATGGACAAATGCCAGATGGATGGCTGCTGGGTATGTAATTTGATATGTGTAGGCCTGCGTATACTTTGTCCAAATACAGGGGCAGATGTATTAACCTGTAGAAGGCATAAGGAAGTGAGAAACCAGTGATATGTGCAAGGTGATAAAGGCACCAGCCAATCAGCTCCAATATGTAAATGAACATTTAGGAACAGATTGTCCGCTGCCTTTATTACCTTGCACATATCACTGGTTTATCACTTCCTTATGCCTTCTACAGGTTAATACATCTGCCCCACAGTGTGTTACTTATGTGTTGCTGTATCTTAACATGAATCACGTTACTATATCTGTCTTTTAGGTGATGGAGGATATGGCTGTTTCTCTTGGCTTCTAACTCCATTGTCCCGACCTGATACCTCTGCTGAACACAATTACAGTCATGCACATAAGTCCACGCGGAATGTGATAGAAAGATGTTTTGGTGTGCTGAAATCTAGGTTTCGGTGTCTGGATAAGTCTGGTGGCCTTTTGTTGTATAGTCCCTCGAAGGTGACTCAAATTGTGTTCTGCTGCTGCTTTCTTCATAACATGTGTTTGCAACAACATCTGCCACATGTTGAGGAGGAGGAGGAGGAGGATGATGAAGAAAGCAGCCATTAAGCAGAGGAATTAGAGACATCTGGTGATACTTGGAGTACAGATGTAGGGAGGCAGGTTAGGCAAGAGCTCATCACTCGCTATTTCTAAGGTAAGTTTGGTTTGCTTATTTCATTTGTTGTGTAATCATAAATAGATGTTGGCCCATTTTTATTGTAAAAACCATTACTTAGAATGTGTCTGTCTTCTTGAGACATACAAACATACCCTCGCTTTATGCAAAACTAATGTCGCATGTGTATTGTGTTTATTTTAAAAATCAAAGCAACAGATTATGAGTGGCATGCATTAAGTCTGGATAAGTGTTCGTAAACTTGCACTGATAATTTATTACAGCACACATAATCCACATAGTAATTTATTTAGTATTTAACTTTATGATTGTGTGTAACGTCCTAATGCACAGGTTCTCAAACTCGGCCCTCAGGACCCCACACAGTGCATGTTTTGCAGGTAATCCAGTAGAAGCACAGGTGTATGAATTACTCACATACACATTTTAACAGGTTCACAGGTGGAGCTAATTATGTTACTTGTGATTCTGTGAGGAGACCTGCAAAACATGCACTGTGTGGGGTCCTGAGGCCCGAGTTTGAGAACCTGTGTTCTAAATAAACAGTCCTCAACATATAATATGTTAGCCTTGAGGAATACATGTGTCCCTATGTGTGATGCTCCATCATATTTAAGGGACACAAACTTACTCTCATCCAAAATAATTTATTTCGTAATGTTTGCTGCAGTAAACTTGCTGATTTCTAAGTAAATACACAGTTTGCCACATATATACATTATTATACACATTATTTTTTGGGGGGTTAAAAAAAATTATTTTTTGGTTTCTGCATCATGTGTAATAACATTATTACTCATTTTAACACACACAAACATGGCCCAACAATAATGATATTCATTTTGGCAATGAATTATCTCAATTCAATGACATATTAAAAGCTTTTCTCGCAACTCAATTGTGTTATTCTTGTAATGTTGTATAGAGAAGAAAGGTAAAATAGTTAACAATCACATTGTAATGTGGATTGGCTGCAGGATATGAGAATGATTGGAATCTAGAAAGAGTAATGATTAGAAAAAAATCAAGTGGTGTGGTTACTTCCTGCTAACATGTATGTGGCTACCTGGCAATGATTGTGTGTGCAGGATAGGAGAATGATTGGAATCTAGAAAGAGTAATGATTAGAAAAAAAATCAAGTGTTCTGGTTACTTCATGCTAACATGTATGTGCAGCTCCAACAACATTTCCCTCCTCCAAAAGAAAACAAAGATGGTAAAGAATAAATGTGAGTACAAATTTTATGCTGTTGTTTGTACCACTTATAATTAATGATGTTGTATAAATTGTCAAGGAGCTAAGTGTTATATATATTTTGCCAAACATACACTTGCTAACTATTTTGAATTACTTCTCAGAAATTTAAAATTTGTTTGTTTTGTGTTAATTTTTTTGGGGTTCCTGCTTTTCCTGCCCTTTGCCTTTAGCACTGTCATGTTGTCGTGCTCTGGTGGAGCGTCTTCGTGGTGATGAGACTGGCGTGATATTTGGAGTAGTCGTACCAGAACTGCTACTTGTTTGCTGTTGGTGCATGGATCTGAGTGTTTCATTCAGGTTAGTGAGGGTGGCATTGAGTTCACGTGTAGCAGCATTTTGATTGTCTACAATTCGAAATAAACTTTCATGAATCTTTTGATTGTTTTGAAAAATGTTCATATAACTTTGCTGTTGTCTGTGCTGTTCTTCCATTAGTCTGTGCTGTTCTTCCATTATGCACTGTAAGTTGCCCATGACCTGTGTAATGTCTGTACGCATAAGTTCCATGGTATTGCCAATTCTGGTTGTTTGTTCATTTTGTCTACTCATATTTCTGGTTATTCTTCTGAGGTGACATGGTAGGCTTGCAAACATTTGTGTCTGCCTACGCAGGCAATCTTCATTAGTGGCCTGCTGTCTAGCCCAAATGGTCCAAAAAACCTGATCAGGGCCTTGTGTTACTGGTGTTGTTGGGCTGTGTTGTTGTTGTTGTTGTTGTTGTTGTTGTTGTTGTGGTGGTGGTGTGCTTTGCTGTGGTGGTGTACTCACAGGTGCTGGGGGGCTGATTCCTTGGCTTAATGGCTGCATTTCTAAGATGATTGTCTCCTCCATGTCACTGTGTTGCTGTTGTTGCGGAGGGATGCTGTTACCAGGACTAGAAGCTGAAATGTGGAAAAATTTGCCATTAGCTATCCATATGTTTGATAAATGAAAACAAATCACTACACATGGAACACATGTCATTCACTGTTGCTTTCAGATATTCTGCCTAGCAACATCATCACTCATAACTTAAATACATACATATGGCTGTTTGTGGAAAATGTGTCATGTTACTTAATTGTGAAAGCAAACACTTTAGTTTTATTGTAGATCAGATATACTCCACCATAAAAACACATTGTAATCCATAATGTGTTACCTTATAGCTTTTCTAAAACAAACATAGTAATGTTTTTATATGTATTTGGCAATGTGAGCTCAAACACACATGTGAAAATTTGTTAAACAACCTTACTATTTGCAAACATTAAACATGAGTTTCTGTTGCAGCATCTTACACACAATGTGCTACTGTATGGCTCAAGTGGACATACATATCTTTACTGGATGTGGACAAGGCCATTTTGCTTGGATTCCATTTCATGTTTTACTTACTTCGGTAAGTATATAAGTTTTTGATGTGTTTTGACTTAATGCGGTTAAGAAAATGTTTGATTACGATCTAAAATTGTTTACATTTATTTCAGTTTGATACTCACAATCAAGATGAGGGGAGTGTGGATGACGTCTTGGAGGTCAAAAATTTGGAGTGGGGGGACCGAACATACTGTCGATAATCTTCGTGGCGGGGTAGCCTGCTGTGGTTGGCCCTGGACATCCGACCTTGCTTTCTTTGCTGGGAGTTACTGGAGGACGAGTAGTACTGCTTTTTTCAAACACTGTAAAAAAAAACCACTCATGTATTCATGCTATTGTTGATACATCCACCCATTATGCTTATAAACATGTATTCTTTAAGAAATGCTTGCTTTATTTTTATGAAAAACATAAGGACCGGAAACAAAAAAAACACTACATAAAACAAAAAACATTGTCCAATAGCCATATGCACTATGGAAAGTTCAACACAGGAAAACATGTACAGGACACTGACATAGGCCACAAGTAAAAATACATACATTAACAACCACAAACACACACATCTTCATTTTGTAATGAAAGGAAAAATATTACAGATGCAATATATAAATTGCTCTGTGATGTGGCACTCCAAACACATATTACCACTATATGAGCCAAACAAACAAAAAAAACAAAAACAAAATTACACTGCATTGTTGTGTCACGGTACAAATACAAACTCAAACTGAACAAACAAATAGTGTTTTTTTAAATAAAAAATATTACATTCTGTAATAATGACATTACACATGTAAGTGGTTTCCAAACCACTTTCCACTACTCCAGCCTCTAACATGACAACCACTGTTTTTGAAACATTGCACATGGATAACCTAAATATAAATCATAGGGGTATATTTACTAAGCTCCCGATTTTGACCGATTTTGCGTTTTTTCTTCAAAGTGTCATCTCGGGAATTTACTAAGCACAAATCTCGGCAGTGATGAGGGCATTCGTATTTTTTTTTGAAGTCCAAGAAAAAAAATACGAATGAATACACCATCGGTCAAATACGCCTGTTATTTTATAGAACTCGGTCATTTACTAAAATTTGTATTTCACAAACACTGCCGACAATAGCCAAACACTGCCGTGAATAAATACAAATCGTAAAAAAAAGCAGTTTTAAAATAGACCTGCTTTTTTTTACCGTGTTCTGATAGGCATGCACGGATCCGTGAGATCCGTGCATGTTTATCAGTGGGAAGGGGTGGGAAAGTGTTAATTTTGAAAAAAAAAATGCGTGGGGTCCCCCCTCCTAAGCAAAACCAGCTTCGGGCTCTTTGAGCCGGTCCTGGTTCACAAAATATGGGGGGGGAAATGACAGGGGTTCCCCCATATTTCATAAACCAGCACCGGGCTTTGCACCTGGTCCTGGTTCCAAAATTACGGGGGACAAAAAGCGTAGGGGTCCCCCGTATTTTTGAAACCAGCACCGGGCTCCGCTAGCCAGGTACATAATGCCACAGCCGGGGGACACTTTTATACTGGTCCCTGCGGCCCTGGCATTACATACCCAACTAGTCACCCCTGGCCGGGGTACCCTGGAGGAGTGGGAACCCCTTAAATCAAGGGGTCTCCCCCTCCAGCCACCCAAGGGCCAGGGGTGAAGCCCGATGCTGTCCCCCCCATCCAAGGGCGGCGGATGGGGGGCTGATAGCCTTTTGAAAAAACGTGAATATTTTTTTAGTAGCAGTGCTACAAGTCCCAGCAAGCCTCCCCCGCAAGCTGGTACTTGGAGAACCACAAGTACCAGCATGCGGTGGAAAACCGGGCCCGCTGGTACCTGTAGTACTACTACTAAAAAAATACCCAAAAAAAACAGGACACACACACCGTGAAAGTATAATTTTATTACATACATGCACATCTCCATACATACATACTTACCTATGTTCACACGCGGCTCTGACCTCTTGTCCCTGTAGAATCCTTGGGGTACCTGTGAAAAAAAATATACTCACATAATCCAGTGTAGATTGTGTCCAATGTATAATCCACATACTTGGCAAAACAATGAAATGGAAACCCGACCACGCACTGAAAGGGGCCCCATGTTTACACATGGGACCCCTTTCCCCGACTGCCAGGACCCCCCCTGACTCCTGTCAAAGAGGGTCCCTTCAGCCAATCAGGGAGCGCCACGTCAGGGCACTCTCCTGATTGGCTGTGTGCTCCTGTAGTGTCTGTCAAGCTGCACACGGCAGAGATACAATGTAGCGCCTATGCGCTCCATTGTATCCAATGGTGGGAACTTTGCGGTCAGCGGTGAGGTTACTTTCGGTCAACTGCTGACCGCAAAGTTCCCACCATTGGATACAATGGAGCGCATAGGCGCTACATTGTATCTCTGCCGTGTGCAGCCTGACAGACACTACAGGAGCACACAGCCAATCAAGAGAGTGCCACGACGCGGCGCTCCCTGATTGGCTGAAGGGACCCTCTTTGACAGGAGTCAGGGGGGGGTCCTGGCAGTCGGGGAAAGGGGTCCTATGTGTAAACATGGGGCCCCTTTCAGTGCGTGGTCGGGTTTCCATTTTATTGTTTTGCCAAGTACGTGGATTATACATTGGACACAATCTACACTGGATTATGTGAGTATAATTTTTTTCACAGGTACCCCAAGGATTCTACAGGGACAAGAGGACAGAGCCTCGTGTGAACATAGGTAAGTATGTATGTTTGGAGGTGTGCATGTATGTAATAAAATTATACTTTCACGGTGTGTGTGTCCTGTTTTTTTGGGGTATTTTTTGTAGTAGTACTACAGGTACCAGCGGGCCCGGTTTTCCACGCATGCTGGTACTTGTGGTTCTCCAAGTACCAGCTTGCGGGGGAGGCTTGCTGGGACTTGTAGTACTGCTACTAAAAACAATATTCACATTTTTTCAAAAGGCTATCAGCCCCCCCATCCGCCGCCCTTGGATGGGGGGGACAGCCTTGGGCTTCACCCCTGGCCCTTGGGTGGCTGGAGGGGGGACCCCTTGATTTAAGGGGTTCCCACTCCTCCAGGGTAACCCGGCCAGGGGTGACTAGTTGGGTATGTAATGCCAGGGCCGCAGGGACCAGTATAAAAGTGTCCCCCGGCTGTGGCATTATGTACCTGGCTAGTGGAGCCCGGTGCTGGTTTCAAAAATACGGGGGACCCCTGCGCTTTTTGTCCCCCGTATTTTTGGAACCAGGACCAGGCGCAGAGCCCGGTGCTGGTTTATGAAATATGGGGGAACCCATGTAATTTTTTTCCCCATATTTTGTGAACCAGGACCGGCTCAAAGAGCCCGAGGCTGGTTTTGCTTAGAGGGGGGACCCCACGCATTTATTTTTTTTATTTTTAACAGTTATTTATTTTTTTTACGAAAGGTGCACAATGAAGCCCTGCACGGATCTCACAGATCCGGCCGAGATTCATTGTGTTAATGTCGGCAGTGTTTTACTATTCACTCCCGTAAAACACTGCCAAAAAATACGAATGACATCGACATCGGAAAATACGAAAATGCAGAATACGACAGTTTAGTAAATTAGTCGTAATAAATTCAAAAAGTTGCAAAATTACACTTCGATGTCATTCGTGTTTGAACTTTAACCTCATTTGGAAAAATACGAATTTTAGTAAATATACCCCATAGTCCAAATTAAAAAACAAAAAATGTCCACAAGAAAAACATTATTGCAGGACAATTCAATGGCACACCAAGTCCAAACTACACATGCAAAATATACTGGAAAAAAACACATGACATACAATAAAGTAAGATGTTACATTGGCTTTTGTATAAAACATTACCCAAAACAATGTATTTGCTGACACACACTTGAAGATGGGAGTAATATGCAACGTGACATGACACACATTTAAAAAAAAAAAAAATATATAAGGTCATAGAATGTTAATGCAAATACACATGCTCACCATTCTTCCTGGGCCTATCTGAATCCCGGACATGGGTTGCAGAGACTACTTCCGGAGGTATTACATTCCACATGGGATCCTCATACTCCAGATATCTTGCAATATAGGGGGGCTGGCCACCACCCGTTTTTCGAGCCGACTTCGCCTCCTTGGCCATTTTGGACTTGACACGTCGCTTTATGTCATAGTACCGTTTGCGGCACGTGTCCTTCGTCCGCTTGACCACCCCCTCACTATTGACAGCAGCAACAACTTTCGCCCACAACACCGTCTTCCTCCGTGTTGGCACCTTGGCGGACTCAGGCCCAAATAGCTGCCGCTGATACTTCATCAGCTCACGCACCAATGCCACATTTTCAGCAAAACTAAACTTTACATTCCGCCCAGTCTTAGTAGTGGTGCGTGGCTGCGGAGCTGTCTGACTGTCACTATCACTGTCACTTGAGGCTGCTGCAGCAACCTCACCCACCTCCTCCACCTGACCGACCTCCTCCCTCTCACTCACACCCTCCACCTCCCCCACCTCTGAGTCACACATAATTGTGTGTCTAAACACTTAACACAGAAAAAAAAATAGACAAACAACACACTCCTCCAATACCACTACACAACACACACACACACACACACACACACACAAACACTGACAAGGGACTATAAAGAAAAATAACTTGGACAAAAAATGAGACAAAACCACAAAAAACAAGACTACAAGAATGACAAGACGACTTTCAAACACAATACCACACTCAGAAATCGCTACCAACACTCCTCACCAAACCACAAATTCACCTACCTCCACAGCACAACCTCCCTTCTCCTCACCACTAACTAAACCCACGAGGTGCGGACGGTTTGGGGCGTATTTATATGGTTGCGCACAGACACTCCTACATCTGAAATACAACCAATCACGAACGGGGATGAAAAACGAAACTAAAAGTGAAAATGCGGCCGGGGTCTTAAAAAAACCCTGCCACGTTTAACTTAGAAAAAATACCGGTAAAAACAACCAAAAGACGTACGCAAATGACAATGACGGACGAGAATGGTCCAAAAAAAAACGACTGGCATCGACATCGGAAAACACGAAAACCATAAAGTCGACTGCTTCGTAACTTTGCGTATATAGTTTCAAAAAGTTGCATGAAAATGCACCCGATACAAAACGAGTTTAAACACTACACAAACCGACTCAAACACGAATATTAGTAAATATTGCCCCAGATCTCTGTTTGCATTAAATAGTTGTTTTGGAACTGGGTGTCAACAAAGCGATCGCATGGAACTGTAGAGGTAGTGTTAGGGGAGTGTTGTGGGAGTGTCATGGGAATGTTGTGGGGGTGTCAGGGGAGTGTTGTGGGAACATCATGGAAGTGTTGTGGAAGTGTCAGGTAGGGTTGGCCATCGACCATCCAAAATTGCAAATCATTGATGGTTGGCAGCCGAAGGCAGATAGATTTACTATTGATGGGGAGAACCACATGGTTTCCTGCTATCGACGATAGCCAAAGCCCGATGATTTTCAGTTTTAATGCTTGCATTACAGTGCCTGGCAAGCAGAAGTCAGTATGTGCAGAGATGGGTGGGGCAGGACTGTGGACTGGCCTGCCTTGCTGACTTAGAACTGTTTGAGCTCGGCAGTCAGTCAGTTGCTGCCGCACTTCCCCACCCTTTTTCCTCCAACTTCATAGTTTCTGTGGGAGTGCAGCCTCTGGGAGGAGAGTTCTCTGAGTCTGTGACTCATCCTGAAGAAGTCCTGTAAGTGTATGGCTGTGCTGCGTGAAGCACAGACACACAGTGGACATTGGTGTCCCCATGCCCCTGATGAGTCTAGAAGTGGGAACAGTAACTAACGAAAAGTAAAAAAAAAGTAAACAGTCTGGCTACTGCTCTAGCCCAGCCTCTGGCTACTGCTCTAGCCCAGCCCCTGGCCCCTCCCAGTGCCTCCCTTGGCAGTACACAATGTATAGAGAAGCTGGCTTATGGGAATCGGCTGTTTATAGGTGTAAAACCACAATGGTGGAAACCATCGATAGTTCATCTTAGGCTTCCCATCGATGGAGAACACAACAATGGCCATCCCTTGTGTCAGAGGAGTGTTGTGGGAGTTTCAGAGGAGTGTTGTGGGAGTGTCGGGGTAGTGTTGTGGGAGTTTTAGGGGAGTGTCGGGGTAGTGTTGTGGGAGTGTCGGTGGAGTGTCATAGGAGTGTCAGGGTAGTGTTGTGGGAGTCTCAGGGGAGTGTTGTGGGAGTGTCGGTGGAGTGTCAGGGGAGTGTTGTGGGAGTGTCTGGGGAGTGTTGTGGAAGTTTCAGAAGAATGTTGTGGGAGTGTCGGGGGAGCGTCATGGGAGTGTCATGAGAGTGTTGTGGGAGTGTTGTGGGAGTGTTGGTGGAGTGTCTGGATGTGTTGTCGGAGTATCAGGGGAGTGTAGATTAAGTTCCATGCTATTCTGAGTCATGCATACTGTTTGAGACGGATCTCTTGTACTTAGCATAGGGCTGGTGCAAGTGACATACTAATGTTGATAGTTGAGGCTATGGATGGAAATACAGGGGGTGTAGCAGCTTCCCGCTTGAAGTCACACGGATACTTACATCATGCAAAGACAGACACTGAGTCTGACTCAGAATCAGCCCCATTATCATTAATTGAGCCATGGGGGCAGAATTATTACTATTAGACCAAACTCAAAGGTACACAAACTAGCTTTTTTTAGGCCAAAAGGGCCATAGATTAAATCTAGTAGACTACATGGAGAACATATTATTATTATTATTATTATTATTAATTTTGTTATGAGATGCTGTCAGGATCCTGAGAGTCAGAACACAGAAAGCGGGATCCTGGCAGTCTGAATCCCGACGGATTCCAAAGGTAAGTACCGGGGTTTGGGTTAGGGTTACTCAACAGGGGGAGGAGGTTAGGTTTAGGCTGCGGGTGTGGGGGACAGATAAGGTTAGTCTGCGTTTGTGTGGGAAAGTTAGGGTTAGGCTGCAGGGCTGGGGGAGATTAGTGTTAGGATGTCAGGGGGAGATTATGGATGGGGGTGAGGGAGGTTAAAGTTGGCATGCAGGGGGGAAGTTAGGGTTAGGCTGCAGGTGTGGGTGGGGTTTAGGGTTAGGCTGCAGGTGTGGGGAGAGTTAGGATTAGGCTGCGGTTGCGTGGGAAAGTTAGGGTTAGGCTGCGGAGCTGGGGGAGATTAGTGTTAGGGTGCGAGGGGGAGATTAGGGATGGGGATGAGGGGAGGTTAGGGTTAGGATGTGTGGGGGGTTACGGTTAGGCTGTGGGAGGGGGAGGTAAGGGTTAGGCTGCTGTAGGAGTGTATTAGGGGTAGGATTAGGGGTGGGGTGAAATATTTACCCGGAGACCGCCAGGAATTCGCTGTCAGTCTTCTGGCTGTCGGGATTTCGGAGCCAACCCCTTATTCTTCTATTGATGTTGTTTATTATGTTCCTAAATGGGTGCTCAGGTTGTTATTAATATTAGACTATAGGGGGCACAGAAGAATGGATTTAATCTACTAAATGAGGCACAGATCATTATTATAAGACTGAAGGGGGTCCATTTACTTTTATTTCAATACTCACTGTCCTGGAGTACCAGGAGGGGACCACTGCTACTTAACTTTCATCCGGTTATCCCTAGGTGCTGGGATAATTGAGTTTTCCATAAACAACGTGCAATTTAGGTGTTTTTAAAGAGCCACACAACCCGGTAAATTGACTTTGAGCATTTATATTGCAGTAAAGTATATCCTGTGGTTTGAATGTCAAAACCACCAGCAATAGGTAGCGGGTTTAAACCACTGTCAAACACCATTTTTGATATATGTAGTCCTTAAAAATGTAACCAAGAAAAAACATAAATTGAGCCTAATGAAGAACAATATTAGAACATTAAGTCACGGCTAATTGTTTCTAAAGTTTAACTTTGTTTTATATTTGATGAAATAGTGGTAGTACGGCGCCACAGGTTTGTGTAGGTAGATTATATATAGGGTTATAACAATAGACCCAACCGTAGACACTCCTTTATAAGTATAAGGTGTCAGCTAGCCCCCAAAAAATTTAGGCAGTGATAAGCTGTCTATAATTTAAGATAAAAAAAGGGGGGGATGGGGGCGCCAGCGACCAATGGTGTCTAATTGTCTTTAGATAAATTATGAAGAAATGGCTGGATACGTACAGATAAAATTATAAAATTCAATTTAATTTATAAAAGAAAGGGGTGGGATAAAAGTTTACAAGCATAGGGTAATATTTAAGAATACATCAAGAAGATTTTTTTAAAAATGGATACACAATATATGAGGATAAAAAATATATATATAAAAAATATCAATATTCTAAAAAAGATAAAAAACACAATGCTTATCTTTTAAAATGGAGGGTCAGTTTAGAGGTACACCCAACGCGTTTCGTCCATCAGACTTCATCAAGGGGTAGGGTGCTAATGAACAAGGGTAGTATTTATAGCTGGTATCATGTGATCATAGGTAATTATGACATCACTTCCTGTTAAGAGTCTAAAAGGCATAACGCTACACAATTCTCAATATAAATATAAGTGTGCTGAGGAGGCAGTGGAAGTGTGTCCTATAATGTCATTTTGTACAAAAAACGAGTCTTAGAAAGCTGAATTATCGTTCTGAAAAGTCCAGGACGCGTCCCGCGTCATTTCCGCCCCGCTTCCTGGACTTTTCAGAACGATAATTCTACCCTTGTTCATTAGCACCCTACCCCTTGATGAAGTCTGATGGACGAAACGCGTTGGGTGTACCTCTAAACTGACCCTCCATTTTAAAAGATAAGCATTGTGTTTTTTATCTTTTTTAGAATATTGATATTTTTTATATATATTTTTTTTATCCTCATATATTGTGTATCCGTTTTTAAAAAAATCTTCTTGATGTATTCTTAAATATTACCCTATGCTTGTAAACTTTTATCCCACCCCTTTCTTTTATAAATTAAATTGAATTTTATAATTTTATCTGTACGTATCCAGCCATTTCTTCATAATTTATCTAAAGACAATTAGACACCATTGGTCGCTGGCGCCCCCATCCCCCCCTTTTTTTATCTTAAATTATAGACCGCTTATCACTGCCTAAATTTTTTGGGGGCTAGCTGACACCTTATACTTATAAAGGAGTGTCTACGGTTGGGTCTATTGTTATAACCCTATATATAATCTACCTACACAAACCTGTGGCGCCGTACTACCACTATTTCATCCTATTTTGATATACTTTGTAAGGCAGCCTGGTGAGTGTGTGTAGAGTTTTTTTAAAATGTTCAGGGTAAATGAACGCACCACTAAACGTAATGAATGGTGACAGAAAATATTTAATGAAGAAGCTCAGACCATTGCTATACCCCCATCTGGTGACTTAGATGACCTATTTTGGGGAATGGAACGTCTATTAGCCAAAGAAATCAAAAATTGGTGGGATATAAAAGGACTGGAGCATTATATTGAAGTTAATAGAATACCGAGAGGACTGAGAATCCAGAAACAACCTACTCTTGGAAATACAGATCCTGAATTCATCAAAAAGTGGGATTCCATTCTACATACATGTTCCTTAAATCTTATGAAACTTTTGATAAGTGAAAGGAGGAAGAATGTCACAGCTCTAGAAAAAGACATTAAGGAGAAAGAAGCTGAACTAGAACCCCACAAGGATACTGAGGATTACCGGGTGAATGAGAATGTTCTTAATAAAAAACTAGAACACATAGAGGAGGATGTCATACGAGGGAAGGAGAATAAATTTCTCAGAGACAAAAGGGACTATGAACAAGGAACTATTAAGAATTGGAGCAGATTTACTACATATGACAAACAACCGAAAACAGACCAAAGATACCAGTGGAAAACCATGCCACAAAGACCAAGACCACCACGGAGAGACGATTCACCGAGAACACCTTATACTAGAACATCGAATAGATTCACTGCATTAAATCGCTTGAGATCAAATAACGAACAGGATTTTTTAGATGCAAGACAAGGAGCCAGACCAAAAGGTCCTGTGAAGAGTTCAATACACGAGGACGTCAAACATGCCTCCCCACTCAAAAGAAGATTCGCAGACATAGAGGAAAACGGGGCGGTAGGTGGGAAAGAATTCAAGAAAAGAAACCTGTGAATGGCAACACCAAGGAAAAAGGAATATTCAACTTGTCAACACATGAACTGACAGACTCAGAACAATCCCTACTCAATAAAGGACTATCCTTTGCACCCACGGAAGGACTTAACAGATTTGAAACATTCATTGACCTGAATAAGTTTGTGCGAAAACTCACGCTGAAAAGACACTTCTTAAGAAAAGAGAAGGCTGTTATTTCCTATTACGAAGCAAGCTCAAAATCAGGACTTAAACCCAAAAGTAAATATTACCCGGTGGAGTCCAAAGGTAATAATATTAGTATATTTTATGACCTTGTAAAGAAAGATCTTTGTGATGCAGAACCCAGACCCATTATGAAGAAAAATCTCCACAATAGAGAGATAGAAGCCATGAAAAACCTGCAAAAAAATAAACACATTGTCATAAAACCGGCTGACAAAGGGGGGGGGGGGTTGGTTGTAATGGACCGAGATAAGTACGTCCAGGAAGCACAACGACTTCTAGGAGATAACCACTCCTATACAACGTTACCCGAAGATCCAAAGGACATCTTTATTGAGGAACTTAGATCACTACTCCTACGGGGCCTGAGGAGTGAGATTATCACGAAGGAGGAATTTTCCTTTTTAATGCAATCCAACCCCACAACCCCCATATTCTACTTTTTACCCAAAATTCACAAAAGCATGATTGATCCACCTGGGAGACCTATTGTCGCAGGGATAGACTCTCTTACTTCTAACCTTTCCAAATATGTCGATGTCTTTCTAAACCCACACGTTAAAAAATTACCATCATTCCTTCAGGACACCACTATGGTACTAAATGAAATGAAGAACATCACATGGAAAGACTCTTATCTTTGGGTAACCATCGATGTTCAGTCTTTGTATACTTGTATAGAACATCTAAAAGGCATCGAAGCGAGTCGAGAATATTTGAACAAAGATAACTCCCTTACAGAAGCACACAGGAATTTCATTTGCGAACTAATGCTATTTATCTTAAGCCGGAATTATTTTAAATTTTTAGACAAATTTTATCTGCAAAAGTGTGGCACAGCGATGGGTACTATTTTCGCACCAAGCTTTGCTAATTTACTCATGGGACAATGGGAAGAGAAATATATGTACACCGCACAATCTTTTAAAGAGTCAGTCGTAATGTATAAAAGATATATTGACGACATTATCATTATCTGGGATAGAACCACCGAGTCATTTATGAACTTTTTTAAGATTTTACAGACCAACGATTTTAACCTATCTTTTACCTGCAATGTGAATAAGGATTCTATTGAATTTTTAGACCTGGTTTTAAGAGACGAAGAAGGGATGGTCATTACTAAGAACTACATTAAAGAGGTTGACATGAATAGTTACCTCCATTACAAAAGCAGTCACTCAAAGAAATGGAAGAACAATATCCCCTACTCGCAATTTCATAGGATCCGGAGGAACTGCAATAAAACTGAAGACTGCGAACAACAACTAGCCACATACAGGAAAAGATTTGAAGAGAAGAAATATCCACAAACAATACTAGATGAAGCACTTACAAAGACCAGACTCCTTGAGAGGGACAGCCTACTTTCATATAAAAAGAAAAAGGAGAAACAGGAATCCATCTCTTTCATAACCACCTACAGTACCCACGAACAAGACATCAGAACTTCATTGAAGTCCCATTGGGACATTTTACTAATGGACCCGATCCTCAAGAATATCCTCCCTCCGCAACCAGAACTCATATTTCGAAAATCAAAAAATTTGAAAGATATACTCGCACCAAGCATGTTGCGAGAACTACCACCAGACGTCAATCACGGCTCCCTTCCAAAGTGTACTGGAGCATACAAGTGTGGACACTGCAACATCTGCCGCTATTTGAATCCTAACAGAAGGACCTTCAGCGACACGGAAAACACCCAGGAGTTTAAAATTAAAGCATTTATGAATTGTAATAGCACATCAGTTATCTACCTGTTGGAATGCACCTGCCACAAAAAGTACGTGGGAAAAACGAAAAGGACATTGAAGATAAGAATACAGGAGCATATACGTAGCATCAAAAATAAATTGGAGACCCATCTAATATACAGACACTTTAAACTTGAGCATAACTCCAACCCGGAAGAACTCTCCTTTAAGGCGATAGAACATGTCACAAGCAACGAAAGAGGCGGCGACCTAGCCAAGAAACTATCCCAGAGGGAGATGTATTGGATATTCCAATTGAAAACCACTCATCCCATGGGCTTTAATGAAGGCTACGAGATTGCACCGTTCCTGTGAAAAAAAAGAAAAAACGACTCCGCTGACTATATATTCTGGTTTTAATATTTCACTATTTATATGCACTCGGCACTTTAATTTTAATATGTAATAACACCACTTGTAATTAGGATGTCAATAATAAAAAGCAGTCTACTGTGTTCATTGAGTCACCGCACCAAAAAGATACAGTCATACCACACTGGCGGACGCCCAATCTCGCCCGATCTTGGAAGCTAAGCAGTGTAGGGCCCAACCAGTACCAAATGGGGAACCATTTGTGAAGATTGGGTACTGTACACAGTGGGTAACGGCAGGCTAAAAATAATCTCTGCAATATTGACACACGGGGCGCGTCCATCACACACTAGATATTATGTTTTAATACTTCACAGTCTGTCAACTATACACTAACTTATTATGCACTAATCTAAACACACAACACTTATTATTATCTATGACAGACGCTATTAACATTTCACTCATTGGTTAGTCCACTGGATCTATTCCTAGCACCACACGTATGATGGACTCCCCATACATATTCCTATAGGCACTATTTGTTGGCACTTACATCAAAATCACACTATCTTGGACCTTAGCGATGAGTCACCAAAGAAATCACTATCATCTACGTTTTGACTACATCATAATTTAAAAACTCCTGGCACTCAACTACTCACTTCTCCTTTTAGCAGTTTATTTATTTATTTATGTATCTTCTAATCATTATGGTTATCCAGACAAAGATAATTATACAGTACTAGTGTATGGCATAATTAAGTTATAAATCTCTCCATTCTCATAAGACACCAGCATTATATAAAGCTTACATTGCCTTTTAGTTAACAAAAAAACGCAGTCTCTAATCTTTATTTTTATTTATATCTTTTATTATGTATGGTTTCCATGGAGACTGTGGTCATCCCCATACAAAATGTGTCTGCAGCTGTAAATGAAACTCCATGAAAATGGCCGCCGCAATGAGTGACAGCCTCCCCTTCCAATGAAGCAAAGGAAACAGCCGAGTTAATCCACATGGGAAGTGGGGCAGCTTCCATTAGAAGTAAAGGACGGAAGTGGGGAATATCCAGCGCGCTCGTGAAAACACCAATACCGGAAGAGCGGCCTGACGCGCATGCGCACATCGTCTCTGCGGACGCCGGAAGCGGGGCGGAAATGACGCGGGACGCGTCCTGGACTTTTCAGAACGATAATTCAGCTTTTGTTTTTTTAAAAGATAAGCATTGTGTTTTTTATCTTTTTTAGAATATTGATATTTTTTATATATATATTTTTTATCCTCATATATTGTGTATCCGTTTTTTTAAAAATCTTCTTGATGTATTCTTAAATATTACCCTATGCTTGTAAACTTTTATCCCACCCCTTTCTTTTATAAATTAAATTGAATTTTATAATTTTATCTGTACGTATCCAGCCATTTCTTCATAATTTATCTAAAGACAATTAGACACCATTGGTCGCTGGCGCCCCCATCCCCCCCTTTTTTTGTTTTATATTTGTTTGGGTCATTTGAGCATTCCTTGCTACTAATTACCCTATTTTTTGGGGTAATACCCCTTTATCCTGTGACATTACATTGATAGTTTTCATGCTTTCTCTGTTGTTCTGTAATTTGCCATCTTGGCCACACAGATTCTGCTTCAGAAAGATGGACACTTTTTTGGGAGAAAGTCTTGTTGGGTTTGGTCCGTATTTTACTTTATTTGCTACAAAATATCGTGTCCAAGTCTCAGTTTAATTACATTTTAAATAATTTTTTTCTACAAAATCCAAAAAAAAATCCAAAATACTAATCAAGTGGTAATCGCACTGGGTTTTTCTGGAATTGTCAATTAAGTACTGAGAATAGAAGTATGATCATATAATATAGCAACAGTGCTAATGATTAAGTATTATCACTTGGAAAGATCAATCCACTATCCAACACTGTAGCAGGGCTCCCTGCCGGTACACTCTGTCACTGCCTGCAGCGCACATGATGTCATGATGATACATAGAGAGAACCAGGACAGCAGGAAGATGGATGATTACTTATAAATGATCTTTTTGAAAAGTTCTGCAATTGTAACAAAGGGCCTCACACAATGCTGATGGTGAGCGATTTTATTCAAAGGCACGAAAAACCCTAAAAATACACAATGTGCACGTGTCTCAATGGCGTGCCTCAAAACGTGCAAAACAGATTATAGGGCGCGCACTAGGCAATGTAAGGGGCATTACTGGACAGTGACGGAGAGGTGGCTATTAATGTACTCAGAATAGTACTTTTCATGGGTGTGTTATGGGAGTGCCACAGGTATGTCATAGACATAGGAGGTCAAACTCTGACGGAGAAATTGCACCTGTCACAGGGCTGAGTGATGTCAATTTCAATGGTGTTACAGATGCCAATTTCAATGGTGTTACAGATGTATGTGGCTTGATGCTAAAGGCAGCAAAGCATAGATCTCCTGTAATTATTCAAACACAGCCTGTAGTTTATCTCTGTCCAAGGCTTAGTACATAGACCCATAACTCTTTTGGTACCAGACCATCAGAAGCTATTTATTGATATCATTGATGTTATGTTCCTGTGACAAATGTTATCCCTTGGGAGATTTGTGATAAACTAGCTGGTGTGCCTGGTTTTAGTGCAAAATATGTTTATTGAAAAACAGTAACAATGACAGACGGTTAACATGAAGACAATTGCAATAAAGAGCAGTATCGTAATACATTTGCGGGCCTGTCTAGCTCCTATGACCAACAACAGGAGAGCATGTAAACAATGTTTTATGACAGCTCAAACACGTGGAAAAGAATAATTTAATAGTCAAACATGTCTTGTTAACCCTATTAGCACAAATCAAGAAACAGAATAAAGAAGAAGAGGAAAGAAAAGATACGGAAAGAGGTAGAGGAGGAAAAGAAAGGGGAAAGGTTAAGAACAGGAATCAGAATCAGAATCACCTGGTCCAAATCGGGAGTCTCTTGCCTACGACACAACGGGAAGCAGTACATTGAGGTGGAGCAATGTCTAAGAGGATGTGGAAGAACTGGAGGCGAGGATGGATCTAAAGGTTGGGGAATCTTTAAAAAGTAGCCATCTAACCCACGTGTCCCTGAAGGATGAATAGCCCCCATCAGCAGATGTCATTATATCATCCAAATCCAATTAAAGATCTACTCTATTCAACGAATCCCTAACGGTTGGAGGGGAGGAGGATCGACAGCGGACAGGAATCACCGCTTTGGCGGCATTGTTGAGATGGCATAATAAGGAATGTTTATAGCTCGAAATGGGTTTAGACGAGTAATGAAACAACCAAAACAGGGGATCCTTTGGTACCTCTTCTCCCGTAATTTCAGCAGAAAGTGAAAGTATCTCCTTCCAGTAGGGTTGGAGTAAGGAGCACGACCACCATATATGGAGCGGGTTCCCTGGGCCAGAAGAGCAGCACCAACAGGTATTAGGGATTCCCAGACCCATCTTAGAAAGAACATCAGGACATCTATACCACCGAGAGATCAGTTTGTACTGCGTCTCTATAACTAGTGTACTAGGTGTCAGGTCCGGGTGTTTTTGTGAATCCGTTAACCCGGAACCAACCACAGGTGTAGGTGCTGGGCTATGAAGAAAGCAGGGAGGACGAAGAAAGTTCCGATTCATATATTTATTCAAAATAACAATTCAGTAAAGGGTTAACTGACAAGTTGTTAATCATCATATTATACTGAAGTATTGCAGGAATAATATGCAAGAGAAAACTCAAAAATAAATAAAAGAAATGTTCATGGAAACATATGCAAAAAAAGCTGATGAATAAATGTTGGATTGTCCAAATATAAACAAGCTTTGATGCTGAACTGCAGAATGTGATTAACTGGATAATGCAGACATGAAGAGATAACTGTAAGGATTTGCAATGGAGTTTTGAGAGTTAACTGAGAGACTGTGAAGAATTATCCTTGTTATGACAACATAGCAAATATAAACAAGCTTTGATGCTGAACTGCAGATTGTGTTTAACTGGTTAATGCAGACATGGAGAATTAACTGTAAGAATTGGCAATGGAGTTTTGAGAGTTAACTGAGAGACTGTGATGAATTATCCTTGTTATGACAACATAGCAAATATAAACAAGCTTTGATGCTGAACTGCAGATTGTGTTTAACTGGTTAATGCAGACATGGAGAATTAACTGTAAGAATTGGCAATGGAGTTTTGAGAGTTAACTGAGAGACTGTGATGAATTATCCTTGTAATGACAACATAGCAAATAAAAGTACTGAATTGGGTTACTTGCGGGTTCCGGAGATCACTGTGAAACTGTAGTAGAAGACAAGGTGATGAATGGGTTAAATGCAGAGTTGAACAAACGAACAGCTGAGAGAAACGGAATCCTCCAGACTTTGAATGATAGGCAGACTGACAAGGTAACCTCATGCAGGACACTGGGAATCCAACTATTTCCAATAGGAGTGCAATTAACTGACAGCACAGCGGAGAGCCGGTGGATCTTTCAGCAGTGAAGGCTGCAGACGGACCTCTGGGAACGGAGGCGATATCTGGACCACGGGAATCACACAGGAATGCACGGAGAGAGCTCAGAGCTAGAGCACAGCTTTGATACAACAAAGCACTGGCCCAGAGTAACATAATCCCAGCCTACTTAAAGGCAGCACAAGCACGGGATTGGTTTACACCTGCCCACAGGTGTTTTCACAAGTGCTCTGTATTAGCTATTTGGTCTCCAACATGGCCACCTCCTATACAGCAGACACACCGCAGTGCCTTAGGCCATTTGGTCCCCGCACTCACAGTTCCCAGACTCTGCATTACCTGTGCCATTGATCACGCCGTGTCCCCACACGGGCGCACAGCACCGCGAGCAACCGCACTGGCAACGGATGAACCCCAGAACCCGCAAAGGTGAGAGACCGGTTCGTGACAGTACCCCCTCTTCTACGGGTGGTCTCCGAACACCTTTGAACCTTGTCAGGATTTTTGGAGAAGTATTTCTGTACCAGTCTTGGAGCATGAACATCTTCAGAGAAAACCCAGGATCTTTCTTCTGGACCGTAACCCTTCCAGTCGACCAGAAACTGTAAACGTCCATATCGGGAACGTGAGTCCACAATCTCTTTAACTTCAAATTCCTCATTCTGCAAAGAGTGAACTTTAGGAGATTTGGACTGGGTAGTACGGAACTTATTGAGAATCAAAGGCTTCAGTAAAGATGTATGAAAGGCGTTAGGAATTCTCAAAGACGGTGGCAACTTGACTTTGTATGACACAGGGTTGAGTACCTTAACAATGGGAAATGGACCAATAAACTTGGGAGCAAATTTCTTAGAAGGAACTTTGAACTTGAGATTGCGCGTAGAAATCCAAACTTGGTCTCCCACTTTGTAATTCGGTACAGTTTTACGTTTTCTATCTACAAAAGATTTATAACGAGCGAAAGTTTTGACCAAGGACTTACGTACACAACTTCAGATGCTAGACAGATGTTGAAGCTCTTGATCTGCTGCTGGAACCTCTAGGGCTGGCAATGGATGAAACCCTGGTGGAGAACTTCTTGGACTCTTATGTTGGGCACATTTAGGACATGCTGCTATAAACTCTTGGACATCGGCTTGGAGACGTGGCCACCAATAAGACTGTTGAATAAATTTGAGAGTCTTTAGAACCCCAGGATGACCCATGAAGGAAGAGGAGTGAGCCCAGGTAAGCAGCCGTTTTCGGAGACTTGTGGCGACAAAGGTCTTGCCAGGCGGAGGAACTGGAGAGGTTCGAGTCATTAAAAAGGACGTAGGATTCACAATGGCTTGATTCGTGGTAGCATCATTTAATTCAGAAGAAGCACAGGACCGGGAAAGGGCATCTGCCTTTTTGTTCTGAGACCCTGGACGATAGGTGAGTTTGAAATCAAATCGTGAGAAGAAAAGCGCCCATCGAGCTTGTCGTGGATTCAAACACTGAGCTGACTGCAGATACAGAAGATTCTTATGATCAGTATAAACTGTAATGCGATGTTGAGCTCCTTCTAGAAGGTATCTCCACTCCTCAAATGCCAACTTGATGGCAAGTAACTCTTGCTCACCGATTGCATAATTACGTTCTGCCGGGAGGAACTTACGGGAGAAATATCCGCAGGGATGGACCTTTTTATCTTCAAAGACTTGTGACAACACAGCTCCTACTGCTTCTGTAGATGCATGCACCTCTAGTAGAAAGGGACAATTCAAATCAGGCTGTCGAAGAATGGGGGCTGACACAAAGGCTTGCTTTAAATCAGAGAAGGCTTTGATTGCTTCAGAAGACCAGTTCGTAGGATTTGCTCCCTTGCGAGTTAGGGCTGTGATAGGAGCAGCTAACGTAGAATAATTCTTAATGAATCTCCTATAGAAATTAGCAAAGCCAAGAAATCGCTGAATCCCCTTGAGAGTTGTAGGAGTGGACCAATCCCGGAAAGCTCGCGTCTCTGGGATGGATAGCGGATGAATTTGTCCCCTAGGAGGGGTCTTGCCCGGAACCAGGACGACTGGGCAGTCCCATTCACGATGAGGAGGTAGAGAGTCTGCTGCTTGCTTACTGGAAACATCCGCAAGGGATTGATACACCGGAGGTAGATCGGAAAGGCTAATTGACCGAAGAGGTACAATTGTAGCTACACAGTCCTTGGTACAAGATTTACCCCATGAAAGGACTTCCATGGTTTGCCAATTAAGTTGAGGATTATGTTTCTGCAGCCAAGGTAAACCAAGTATCACATCTTGAGAGGCTTTGGGAATCACGTAGAAGGAGAGGTATTCGGAATGGAGCTCACCAACTTTCATCTTGAGACATACGGTTCGATGAGTAATTATACCATCTGGAATTCGACTTCCATCCACTGCTGTAACGGCAACTGCTGCTTCCAGAGGCATGGTTTGAACTTTAGACCGTATGACAAAGGCTGAGGAGATGAAGTTCTCGGCTGCCCCGGAATCTAGGAGAGCTGAAACTTTCACTGTAGAACTTGGAACTTCTAATTGAATAGACAAGGTCGGCTCTTTCCCAGAACGTGATTCTAAAGTAACTCCTAGCTTAACCTCTCTTGAATAAGCTAGGAGGCGAGAGTTTCCCGGTCGGAGTTTGCAGAATTTAACTAAATGTTCGGAGGACCCACAGTACATGCAGAGGTTACCCTGTCGACGACGAAGTCGTTCCTCCTCTGTGAGGCGAGAGCGCCCAATCTGCATAGGTTCTTCAGTCATTACTAGAGACTGTGATGAAGAATCTTGTCGAGGTCTAGGATGATCACGTGGACTGGATCGCTCTGCCCTGGATTTCTCTAAACATCGCTCCCTGTAGCGTAGGTCAAGTTTGTTACAGAGAGAAATCAATTCATCCAGTTTAATTGGCACATCCCGGATAGTTAAATCATCCTTGATTCTTTCTGAAAGTCCATTCCAAAACGCGGCGATCAGGGCCTCCTCATTCCAGTTTAACTCTGAAGACAACGTGCGAAACTGAATAATATATTGACTGACAGGACGTAAACCTTGACGTAGACGGAGAATCTCCAAGGATGCTGAGGTGGTCCTGCCTGGTTCGTCAAAGATTCTCCGGAAGGAAGATACGAACTCTTTGTAATTCGAGAGGATAGGATCACCTCTCTCCCATAATGGTGATGCCCACTCCAGAGCCTGACCGGAGAGGAGGGCAATAATATATGCGACCTTAGAACGAGCTGATGGGAAACTGGCGGACATCAGTTCGAACTGGATCTCGCATTGATTAAGGAATCCTCTGCAAAGTTTTGGAGTTCCGTCAAACTTACTCGGAGAGGGTAACTGCAAGCGGGACGTAGGCAGCGTCACAGGAGAAGCTGTAGTGGTAACTGGGACATCCGGGGTTGGAATCTGGACTTGGGACGTTTTAATAGCCGTATGGAGAGTCTCTAAACGGTCTGCCATAGTTTGCATAAACTGCACTATTTGTGTCTGTATAGACTCCTGGTTTTCCAGACGGGAAAGGATATCTGACGTAGCACCGCCTCCTGCGAATTGGTCACTTGACGGATCCATGTGGCCAGTGCTTACTGTCAGGTCCGGGTGTTTTTGTGAATCCGTTAACCCGGAACCAACCACAGGTGTAGGTGCTGGGCTATGAAGAAAGCAGGGAGGACGAAGAAAGTTCCGATTCATATATTTATTCAAAATAACAATTCAGTAAAGGGTTAACTGACAAGTTGTTAATCATCATATTATACTGAAGTATTGCAGGAATAATATGCAAGAGAAAACTCAAAAATAAATAAAAGAAATGTTCATGGAAACATATGCAAAACAAGCTGATGAATAAATGTTGGATTGTCCAAATATAAACAAGCTTTGATGCTGAACTGCAGAATGTGATTAACTGGATAATGCAGACATGAAGAGATAACTGTAAGGATTTGCAATGGAGTTTTGAGAGTTAACTGAGAGACTGTGAAGAATTATCCTTGTTATGACAACATAGCAAATATAAACAAGCTTTGATGCTGAACTGCAGATTGTGTTTAACTGGTTAATGCAGACATGGAGAATTAACTGTAAGAATTGGCAATGGAGTTTTGAGAGTTAACTGAGAGACTGTGATGAATTATCCTTGTTATGACAACATAGCAAATATAAACAAGCTTTGATGCTGAACTGCAGATTGTGTTTAACTGGTTAATGCAGACATGGAGAATTAACTGTAAGAATTGGCAATGGAGTTTTGAGAGTTAACTGAGAGACTGTGATGAATTATCCTTGTAATGACAACATAGCAAATAAAAGTACTGAATTGGGTTACTTGCGGGTTCCGGAGATCACTGTGAAACTGTAGTAGAAGACAAGGTGATGAATGGGTTAAATGCAGAGTTGAACAAACGAACAGCTGAGAGAAACGGAATCCTCCAGACTTTGAATGATAGGCAGACTGACAAGGTAACCTCATGCAGGACACTGGGAATCCAACTATTTCCAATAGGAGTGCAATTAACTGACAGCACAGCGGAGAGCCGGTGGATCTTTCAGCAGTGAAGGCTGCAGACGGACCTCTGGGAACGGAGGCGATATCTGGACCACGGGAATCACACAGGAATGCACGGAGAGAGCTCAGAGCTAGAGCACAGCTTTGATACAACAAAGCACTGGCCCAGAGTAACATAATCCCAGCCTACTTAAAGGCAGCACAAGCACGGGATTGGCTTACACCTGCCCACAGGTGTTTTCACAAGTGCTCTGTATTAGCTATTTGGTCTCCAACATGGCCACCTCCTATACAGCAGACACACCGCAGTGCCTTAGGCCATTTGGTCCCCGCACTCACAGTTCCCAGACTCTGCATTACCTGTGCCATTGATCACGCCGTGTCCCCACACGGGCGCACAGCACCGCGAGCAACCGCACTGGCAACGGATGAACCCCAGAACCCGAAAGGTGAGAGACCGGTTTGTGACACTAGGGGAGCACACATGAGCCAATTTAAATATTTTTTCCCAAACGTCATCGCCGAGCTCCCGGCCGAGATTTCTATCCAACGTCCCAGTGAAGGGTGGGAGAGTTGGGCTGGAGTCCGCCAACAGAAGGTTGTATATCAAGGAGATGGAATGGGGCGGAGGTGACGGGCTATCGCAAAGACGTTCGAACGGCGTGAGGGTTGGGGGTCTCTTCCCAGGATAGCCCTGAGACACCAAAAAGTGTCGAACTTGCAGATAACGCCAAAAATCTCTCGGTGGTAAATGCCATTTCTCTTGTAATTCCGAAAAGGAGACGATCCCACCCCCACCCACCAGCTGCCCGACCCTCCAGAGTCCCAAATCATACCAAGGATGGAAGGCCCGCGTGGCCATACCAGGGGGAAAACGCTCATTAAATAAGAAGGACAAGTAGGAGGAGGCCAGGGAGGAAACAGAAGGGGATTTTCTAATTGCCTTCCAACACGCCAAAGTGGGCCTACAGTGGGCCTACAGTGGGATGGGAAATGGCAGGAAGGGTATGCAGCCACGGAGCAACGGCAATAGGCGACGGGAGCACCTGGCTCTCTATCTGCACCCATTGTTTCGTTGGTTCAGTTCTGGACCACCAAAGGATCCTTTGGAGGTGACAGGCTCGGTAGTAACCTTGAATGTCAGGCAGGCGAAGGCCACCCCTGTCTCTCTGCCTAACCATCATGTAAAATTTCAAGCGGGGTCTCTTACTGCCCCAGATGAATTCTCTAAATAACAGTTGGACCTCCCGGAACCATGGTGAAGGGATTTTGATTGGTAAAGTCTGCAATAGATACAAGATTTTAGGGAGAGAATTCATCTTAAGAATGCCCAGTCTGCCTAGCCAAGAGAAAGACTTGGAATTCCAGGACTGGAGGTCGGCACGTAATTTAGTGAGGAGGGGGGTAAAGTTAGAGTCGAAAAGACGTGAAAGATCCCTGGTAATGGTAGTCCCTAAGTATTTCAATTGAGAGTTATGCCAGGTGAAAGGGAGTGCCGCTTTAAGTCCTGAGACCATGGTAGGCGGGGCTGTAAGGGTCAGGGCCACTGATTTTGAGTAATTTATTTTAAAATTGGAGAGCTCACCAAAGACCTTAAACTCGTCCATTAAATTAGGCAAGGAGACTGTGGGGTTTGTGATTGTAGCCAGTAAGTCGTCGGCAAAGAGGGCAAGTTTATATTCATTGACCTGAAGTCTGATCCCAGAAATATTTGGATTAAGCCTAATCGCCCTAGCTAGGGCCTCCATGCAGAGGACAAAGATCATGGGGGACAGGGGGCAGCCCTGCCTAGTCCCATTATTTATATCGAACGATCCGGACAAGGAACCGTTAATCACGATTCTGGCTGAGGGAGAGGCGTAAAGGGCTAGGATGCGATGCAAGCAGGTCGGACCCAGTCCCATGTGTCTCAGCACCCCGGCCATAAAACCCCAGTCAATTCTGTCGAATGCTTTTTCAGTGTCAGTGGATAGTAGGATCGCCGGAGAGTCCTTTGAGGAGACGTGGTGTATAAGAGCTATGATCTTAGAAGTATTGTCCTTCGTCTCTCGACCTGGGACAAACCCCACTTGGTCATTGTGTATAAGAGAGGGTAGAAGGGACCTGAGCCTATTAGCAAGGAGTTTGGCGAAGAGTTTGATGTCAACATTGAGGAGGGATATAGGCCGGTAGCTGGGACACAGGGAGGGGTCCTTACCCTCCTTAGGGATGACTGCAATGTGGACCTCAAGCGATTGCCTAGAAAAGGGGTTAGTATCTGAGACTGTGTTGCACGCTTCCAAGAGGAGAGGGGTTAATTTATCCTTAAAGGCTTTATAATAATTGATGGTGAAACCATCAGGGCCAGGGCTCTTTCCAGAAGGAGTGGATTTAATGGCATCATTGAGTTCTTGGAAAGTAAAGGGCTTTTCTAACTCCTCCCCGGCATCCCCCGGAAGTTTAGGGAAACCAATCTTCGTAAGATAAGCGTCCACGTCGCGCAACCTATCACTGGCCGAATCGGGAGAGGGGAGATTGTACAGGGAGGTGTAGTACGAACAGAATGTCTCTGCAATTTTATCCGTATCGTGGAGAAGGTGGCCATGTGTGTCCTTTATGGAGGGGATAAACGAGAGCGCCCTTTGGGTACGTAAAGCCCTGGCGAGCATTTTGCTCAGTTTATTGCCCCAGTGGTAATACCGGTTGCGACACTTCCGAAAGGAAAGTTTTACTTTATCCAAAAGTAATTTATTCAGGGATGAACGGGCTGCGACCAGATCTACATAGGTGTCAGAGGAGAGGCCTTATGGGCGGTTTCTAGGGATTCAATTTGCCGCAAAAGTCCCTCAATTTGGCCTAATCATTGTTTCTTTAAATAGGAGCCCAATTGAATGCATTTTCCCCGTATTACACATTTATGAGCCTCCCAAATTGTCAAGTCAGAGACATCAGGGAAGACACTACATTCAATATACATATCAATGGCATCCTCAAGTTGGGCTTTACAGTACGGGTCGTGCAGTAGAGACTCATTAAAGCGCCACAAGTGACGCTGGGCCGGAGGGGGTCCGATGGAGATGTCCAGTCTAACCAGAGCATGATCGGACCATGTCATCTGGCCTATGGAAGCATCGCAAACCAGGGGTAGGTGTCTATGGTCAAGTAGAATATAATCCAGCCTGGAGTATGAACGGTGAGGAACCGAGAAATATGTATAATCCCGGTCTGATGGGTGAAATATGCGCCAGACGTCGGACAGCTGGTGAACGTGGAGGAGGCGCCTCACCCTCCTGGACAAATGGTGATGCACCATCGGGGACCTGGAGGAGGTGTCCAGGGTGTGGTCGAGAGCCCAGTTGAAGTCCCCTGTTTCAGCGTGTCAACCCTGTCCATAATATTCTCGAGGAAGGCAGGTTGACCTTGATTGGGAGCATAAATGTTAACAATTGTAAAAGTCGTGTTAAAAATAGAGCATATGAGTAAAAGGCATCTCCCCTCCTCTAGCCTGTGGATCACAACATTGGTAATGGGTAAGTGTTTAGCAAAAAGGATGGCCACCCCTTTAGATTTAGATTGGGAATAATTACAATAATATGAGGTGGGGAAGAACCTATTCCTAATAAGGGGTGCAGAGGGGGAGTGTCGGAAATGGGTCTCCTGCACAAGAACAATATCAGCCTTCTCCGCATGAAATGAACGAAGAGCTCCGGCCCTCTTCTCAGGGACATTCAAACCCCTGGCGTTTATGGAGAGTATCCTAAGTGTAGAAGCCATATTTCGAGGTAGTGAAAGACCTCAAAGAGTGTACATTGCGGACCAGGTGAAGAGAGGAAGAAAAGAAAGGAGGTGACTAAAAAGGGAAGAGAAGATATAAGAGCATCAAAGAACAAAAGGGAAAGGAAGCAACATAACAAAGTAAGTCGAACAGTAAGATACCGCATGCGGACAGGAAAGGGACCGCGAGGGTGCCTCTGTCTCGGGAAAACCATAGCGGTGGGGGGTACACTAGGGGGCCACGGCCCCGTCATCCTAAAGAACAATCATTTTGAGTGAAACGTAGTTAACAAAGATAACCGGTGTTGGCTGTGTAATCGTGGAACAGTAACAATAACAATAGTATTGATGATAATAATAATAATAATAATAATAATAATAATAAAGGGTCCTTTCAGTGCAGAGACCAAAAAAAAACCGGGGTGGGGGGGTGGGAGGGAGAGGCGGATTAAGGGTCATAAATGAGGACCATAACTACGTTAAGTAAACGCGTAAGGTGCATAGGGCCAGATGTACTAAGCTTGAAAAGTGATAAATATAACTGTGATAAAGCACCAGCCAATCGGCTCTTAACTGTCATTTTTCAAACACAGCCTGTGACATGGCAGTTAGGAGCCGATTGGCTGGTGCTTTATCACAGTGATATTTATCACTTTTCAGGCTTAGTACATCTCCCCCATAGGGAGAGTTCACCAACTGTCACATTTTCCAGAGCACAATGGTTAGGCATTGTATATTTGTATATGGCAGGTAGACGTTTTTCCACATAAATATAATATAAATTTTACATATAAACCACATAAATATAAATGTATACAGACTACTATAAAGCCTATGTACACATTTTCATTAATTTAGAATCTTTTGGGAGGCTGGAGTTGGCACACACTTGCCACTCACATCAAGATCATGGAGAGACTGATGGGAAAATTTCCCTCTGT